>NC_091330.1:23529283-23571783 GCF_038502225.1 Cherax quadricarinatus | reverse complement strand
GGGAAATCAACCTGACGACACTGGAGGACAGGAGAAATAGGGGGGACATGATAACGACTTACAAAATACTGAGAGGAATTGATAAGGTGGACAAAGACAGCATGTTCCAGAGACTGGACACAGCAACACGGGGACACAGTTGGAAGCTGAAGACACAGATGAATCAAAGGGATGTTAGGAAGTATTTCTTCAGCCACAGTAGTCAGGAAGTGGAATAGTTTGGGAAGCGATGTAGTGGAGGCAGGATCCATACATAGCTTTAAGCAAAGGTACGATAAAGCTCATGGTTCAGGGAGAGTGACCTAGTAGCGACCAGTGAAGAGGCGGGGCCAGGAGCTTGGACTCGACCCCTGCAACCTCAACTAGGTGAGTACACGCTCCACACACACACGCTCCACACACACACACACACACACACCATACACACACACACACACCCCATACACACACACACACCCCATACACACACACACACCCCATACACACACACCCCATACACACACACCCCATACACACACATACACCCCATACACACACACACACCCCATACACACACACACACACCCACCCCATACACACACACACACTCCATACACACACACACACGCTCCCCATACACACACACACACGCTCCACACACACACACACGCTCCACACACACACACACACACACACACACACACACACACACACACACACAAACACACTCTCCACACACACACACACACGCTCCACACACACACACACACGCTCCACACACACACACACACACACACACACACACACACACACACACACACACACGCTCCAGACACTCCACGCACACACCACACATTCTCTCTCTCTCTCTCTCTCTCTCTCTCTCTCTCTCTGCCTAGAGAGTTCTGTATCACACACTGACCTGAGAAAAGTAACTGGCATGAGACTAGCGATCAAGGTAAGAAACTGACAGATTCTCTACCATTTGCATTCTCTGAAATCACAAGAAGAATTTGTGTATTTCTCTTTTTGGAACCAGCAGGGGAAAAAAATTGTGTAAAAAAAAAAAATGAAGGAAGAGGAGGACAGTTCATGACACACTTTGCTTTATTGAATTTTATTGGCTATACTTCCTGAAGCTCAGTTATAGTTGAAACGTCGTGATTAAAGATTTCCTCTGTTACGAGGGTCATTATTTCCACTTGTAGGCTGATGTCACTTAAAACAGACTGGGAATAGGAGAGTAACTCTTCAGGAGGAAACCTTAGAAACGTGTAAAAAAGCAGTGGATGAAAATATGGAATGGGAAATTATAAAACACCGCTTAGGAATCCAAAGGTTCGAAGAGGATGTGAAAGAGGTGGAGAAACCAGAGGAAATGAGGGACAGTGTGGAAGGCGCAGTGATAATGAAGAGAAACGGGAATCACGATGGGTTGAAAGAGAAACTACTTCAACAGAGATACTCACAAGAGATAAGGTGGCAGAGGAGTAATGAGCTGAGAAATTAAGTCGTCATATCACGGATGATACGACGTAAAATCTAGTAGAATTAGTGAAAAGAAGAACAAGGAACCCGTATTATTGTATAAATGTTTCTGAAAACCTCAGTTAGATGAACGAGACATGAGTGCGCGACACTTGGGTATTTATTGCGGAAACGCTTCGCAAACGAGTTGATTTATTAATCGAATATAGAGGAACACCGGTGAAAGGTGTGAATAGTGTGTTTGAGGTAATGAGTCCCCATAAGCATAGAAATGATGTGTTTAGTTCATCAGCCTTGATAACAGTTAAGCATATGCACGGGAAGGGTTTGACGCTTAGTATGATTATATTATTATGTATAAGATTGGTTTATTAAAGACACTGGTTTGCGAAACATTGCCTAGGTGTTGCACAAGTGTTTCATTCACCCCAGTAAGAAATGTGCATGGAAATATACATCGGAAATACAGATAAGCAATCATAGAAAAAATACAAAGCATATAGAGGCAACGAAATACAGATAAGGAGACATAATACTGGCAAAAGATGTGATAAATAGTTTGAAAACCGACAAGCTGAAGATTGAGACACTTAGGCAACATATGGGAATCTTTATTAAGGAAACGTTTCGCCACACAGTGGCTTCTTCAGTCCAATACAAAGCAGAGATGGGTAAGGAGAGGAGTTTGATGTAATCAGTCTCAGCCTGGAATCGATGTGTTCAATCCATCACTTTCTACAAGAGTGATGGACTGAACACATCGGTGGCTCGTGACCAACCAGGCCACGAGCCACCGAAGCATGAGCCACCGATGCACGAGCCACCGAAGCATGATGATTATATTGATGCTGGACTGTTTAGTATGAACGTGGTCTTTATGTATTGGTAATTATTGTTTCGTTGTTGTCTTTATATTAGCAGTTATTGTTTCAGTGTAGTCATTATATTAGTAATTAATACGTCATTGTGGTTTGGCTAATAATTGGTGTTTCAGTGTAATCTCGATATTAACAGTTAGTGTTTCAGGATAGTATTTTATATTCATATGGTGCTTTAGCGTGATCTCGTTTTAAGTATACTGTTTAATACTTCAGTGTGGTTTCGTTATAATCGCATTGGGCTCCTTTGTGAGCTAGTTATAATCATATGCTCCAGTGTGGTCTCGTTATAAGCATTTAGTGCTTCCCGTGGATCAGTCAGCCATCTGATGCATTCTGAATGTGTTTGTTACAGTTAACTTTCATTCTCCTTGAACATTGACATCCGCCTCTGTCTTATTTTATTTTTTTTTATTCCTCACTTATGTTTACTGTATTCCTGTAGCGTAATGTGAAGCCATTTGTTTAGGGACTTTTTAGTGTTACCGACTGTTGTGGGTAGGTCTTGGTGGGGTGGCAGTGTATCCTAGACTTTGAAGTGAGATGAGGTAATACAGTAACTCTTAAAATGTAAATTTAAAATTGTAAAGAAACTGTGCATCACCTGGATTGTCAGCTGTTTAGACGGGTCCTGGATTCCGGTGGCTCCTGGATCATCGTTAAACTGTTAGTCTCCCCGTGACCTGGTAGCCAATCTCAAAAACATCACACATGATACTCTCATTGCTTTAGGAGGAACAGTCTCGCAGTAGGGTACACACTTAGTCTGTTAGGTGTGCACCAGAAAAAAAAATTCCTCCTTTCCATATGCGTCTTACAAACTGTGTACCTTGTTTTGAAGCTTGCACCAATTCGGCCGGCAGTTTATTGTCTGGCAATATCTTTTCATCCCGTACGCTGTCATCCTCAGTCACTTGTATTATCGACGTTCTGTCGTCATTTCTCACGCCTTCCTTGTTGTCCGTGTTGTGTATCTTCCTACATCCTTGTCTCTAGGTGCTATATTGTGTGTATGCTGTATCTGAGACGCTATGCTAGTCTTCACCTCTCATCTTCACATTGCTGCTATACATCATGTTATGCTCATGTGGGTCTTTATTGATCAACTTGTGTATTATGAAATGTTGATGTTCACTGGGACCATACATCATGCTGTGTTGCTGTGGTTCAGAGTGGGACTGTTTATCGTGTTGCTGTTGTTGTTGAGAGTGGGACTGTTTATCGTGTTGCTGTGGTTCACAGTGGGACCGAACATGGTGTTGCTGTAGTTCAGTCTCCTGGTGGCCGTTTCTTGAAGTGTTCGTGTTTACTAGTGCAATATAGGGTCATTATTGTGGGTTGATGTCTTAATGCTGACCCATGTTGTTTCGTATTTTGTGACTCCCTGGTGACAGACTGTGATTGCCCGGTGGCAGGCTTTGTTGCTTGCCTGGTGGCAAGCTTTGTTGCCTGCCTGGTGGCAGGCTTTGTGACTGCCTGGTGGCAGGCTATGTGACTGCCTGGTGGTAGGCTTTGTGGGTTCCTGGTTTCAGACTTTATGGCTTCTGGTGGCAGAATTTGGGGTTTCTGGTGGTAGGCTTTGCGCCTCCTGGTGGCACGTTTTGGGACTCATGGCGGCAGGCTTTGGGTCTCTTGATGGTAAACTTTAGGTCTCCTAGTGGCAGACTTTGGGGTTCCCGTTGGCAGACTTTGGGGTTCATGGTGGCAGACTTTTTGACGCCCTTATGACGGACTGTTTTCCGACAGTCCACTCGTGCTGTACTGAAGTTATTTAAATACATGAACAATAATTTCAATTATAATATACAATTTTTTTTTTCAATAATCCTTCCAGTGATTTGGACTATCATTACAACCCAATTACGTGCAGTGATTTTAATAATTACATCTGTTGTTTTTAGCCAGTGCTTAATTTGTTTTCAGCCAGTGGGTAATTTGTTATTTTCTGGGTTTTTTTTCAGTCATTGGGTCATTTCAGTCATTGGCTTTTTGTTTTTACTTCGTTCATTTCTTAGAATCATCCTGATAGGTTTACTTCAGTGGGGTAATTCTAGGAATGAGTTACAGACGCTTGCTTATAGCCTTGTTTTTTTTTTGTTTTTGTTTTTTTTGTTTTGAACCCATCGGACAATGAAGCCTCTCGTGTGACAGTCCTTAGGTCCACTGAAGCCTCCCATAATGATAACCCTTGGGTTCCCTGAAACCTTTCTAGTCGTAACGCTTTCGTCCCTGAAGCATAATTATTACTATCTTAAGTGTGATAAGTACATGGTTTCTGAAGCCTCCCTTGTGGTTGTCCTCGGTCCCCTGAAATCTACTTTGTGGTATCCCCATGGTATTGTGAAGGTTTCCTTGTGGTAACTCCTTGCTTCCTGAAGGCTTTTGTTACTTCTCGTTGTATGTTTGTCCCAGGGTTTAGGGGTCTTACCTACTGGGACAAAGTAATGCCGCTGCTCAAGTTTTCATTGTATTTTAGTTTATTCTTCCTTGTGATCAGTAACACCACCGTTCCCCAGAAACGAATGTAGGTGTCAGTCGAGTCGATACACAGGTATAGTTCAGTGTGTGATCCCATCGGTACGGTTAACAGGATTACCAGGATCAAGGGCTACTAGAGATGAGGGTTCCCAATCAGGCTGGTACTCACCTGTAGCTAGGTTCCTTTTGATGTCGACTTCTTTGTGTCTTGCATGTCAACCCTTGGAGCTTGTACAGTTTAGACCAGTGGTTCCCAAACTGAGGGGTAAATTACCCCCCGGGGGTAATTTAACCATTTTTGGGGGGTAATGGAGGGGTGACAGAAAAAAAGTTATGAATTCTGAAAATCAAGAAAACAATGCGGTACCCGGTATGAGGATTATTGTTAACTTTGTCTTAGTATATAAAGTTGTAAAGTAAACCTATTATAAGTAAATAATAAAGTTAAACCAAATAACAATAAACATCAAAAACTAATATACAGTATTAGAAAAGAAGAAATATATAGCTAAGTGTGTGGAAACCCAAAAGTATTTTGACAAGTATGCTTCAGGACAAAAGTCACTCAGTAGCCCAGATCGACCTGTCCAGTACGCGTCACTCACTTCCTGAGGCTGCCTCTATTTCACACTGTCAGTTTATCTGTGAGCATCAGCCGAGGTAGACATAAGCTGGTATGTATGTGTACTGCCCTGTGCAGTATATAGTTAGTATTTACCCACTGTTACTGTGAATTTGTAGCTATTATTAATTTTATATATAATGTATGTGTGGTTCTTACGTTTTCAATGGTTTTGCTAGGATTAGCAGAGTATGCAAGGCTGTATACGTTCACGTTTAGCCATATATATCAATAATAACAACATTTTGTGAAAGGGGTAACATGCTTTATGTGGCATGTTAAATTGGGTAACAAGCTGAAAAAGTTTGGGAACCACTGGTAAACGATACCTGGAGTATACCTGAAGAGGGTTTTGGGGATCATTGCCTCCGCTGTCTGGTTTGAGACCAGGCCTCGTGGTGGATCAGGGTCTCATTAACCAGGCTGTTATTACTGGCCGCACGCAAACTGACGTACGAACCACAGCCCGGCTGGTCAGGTACTGACTTTAGGTGCCTGTCCAGTGCCTTTTTGAAGACAGCCAAGGATTTATTGGTAATCCCCCGTATGTATGCTGGGAGGCAGTTGAACAGCCTTGGACCCCTGACAATTAATGTGTTGTCCCTCAGTATACTCGTGGCGCCCTTGCTTTTCATTGGGGGAATGTTGCATCTCCTGCCGAGTCTTTTGCTTTTATAGGGAGTGATTTTCGTGTGCAAGTTTGGTACTAATCCCTCGAGGATTTTCCAAGTGTGTATTATCATGTATCTCTCTCGCCTGCATTCCAGGGAATACAAATCAAGGGACTTCAACCGTTCCTAGTAATTTAGGCGCTGTATCGTACTTATGTGTGCCGTGAAAGTTATGTGTACACTCTCCAGGTCTGCAATGTCGCCAGCCTTGAAGGGGGCCGTTAATATACAGCAGTATTCCAGCCTAGAGAGAACAAGCGATTTGAAGAGAATCATCATGGGCTTGGCATCACTAGTTTTGAAGGTTCTCATTATTCATCCTATCATTTTTCTAGCAGATGCGGTAGATACATTGTTGTGATATTTGAAGGTGAGATCCTCTGACATTATCACTGCCAGGGTCTTAACATTACTTTTTCGCTCTATTGTACTGTTAGAAATTGTCGTACACCCTGATACAGTTTTAATTTCCTCAAGTTTTCCTTATCTGAGTAGTTGAAATTTCTCTTCATTGAACTTCATATTGTTTTAAGTGGCCTATTTGAAGATTTGGTTGATGTCCGCTTGGAGTCTTGCGGTGTCTTCGATGGAGGACACTGTCATGGCAATTCGGGTGTCATCCACAAAGGAGGACACGGAACTATGACTTACATCTCTGTGTCAGATATGAGGATGAAGAATAGAATGGCAGCGAGTACTGTGCCTTGTGTATGCTACTGTGCCTCTGTATACATCTCCATTTTGTTTATCATTTATAGCATCCAGGACCTTGTCATAGTGGTCCAGTAGCTGGGATAGGCAGGAGCGACTTGCTCTAAACCCGTGTTGCCCTTGGTTGTGTAACTGATGGGCATCTAGGTGGTTGGCGATCTTGCTTCTTGGAACCTTTTCAAAGATTTTTATGATACGGGATGTTAATGCTTTCGGTCTGTAGTTCTTTGCACTTGCTTTACTGCCACCTTTGTAGAGTGGGGCTTCTTGCAATTCTTGATGAACACGGAGTTCCATGAGTCTGGGCCTGGAGTAGAGTGCATGGGCATGTCATTTATTGCCTTTTCAAAGTCTTGTGGTGTTAGGATATTATCAGAGATTTTTGAGATGACCAAATTTTGGGTCTCGGTCATAAAGAATTCATTTAGATTGTCGACCCTTAGTCTAGGTAACGGCTCGCTGAACACTGAGTCGTAATGGGACTTAAATATCTCACTCATTTCTGTCATCTGTGTATGTCCCATCTCGCCTAAGCATGGGCCCAATAATGAATGTTGTTGTACCCTTAGATTTGGCATAGGAGAAGAAGTATTTTGTTTTCGGTTTCCTTTATGGCTTTTAGTTCTTCCTGAGATTTTTTTTCTCCTATAAGATTTCTTAAGCTTAAGTTCGATATTTGCTAATTCTCTGACCAGTTCCTCCCATCATATTTCAGATATATTGGCCCCTCTCAGCAGTTCTTTAATTCTTTACCTTTCTAGTTTACATCTCTTTCTTTTCCTTAATGGAATGTATCTTGAGCAGACGTCAGGTGCCACAGAGTTAATTTTTTCTAGGCAAAGGTTTGGATCCGTCTTGTTTAGGATATCTTCCCAGCTTGTTTCATTTAGGACATGGTTGACTTGTTCCCATTGTATGTTTTTGTTATTGAAGTTGAATTTTGTGAAGACACCCTTATGACTGATCACATTTTGCTGGTCAGGAGCCCTGTGCATACATGTCTGTACCTCAGTTATGTTGTGATCTGAGTGTATTGTCTTTTATACTGTTACGTTACGTATCAGATCGTCGTTGTTAATGAAGATGAGGTCCAGCGTATATTCTAGTTTTGTAGGCTCTAATATTTGCTGGTTTAAAGTGAATTTGATGTAGAGATTTAATAGCTCGTGTGTGTGTGAATTTTCATCTGATCTGGCTCCTGGGGTGATCTCTGCTAAAATATTATTTGCTACACTCCCCCATTTTAAGTGTCTCAGGTTGAAATCTCCCAGTAGCAAGATGTTTGGGGCAGGAGTTGGGAGATTTTCCAGACAGTGGTCAATTTTCTGAAGCTGTTGCTGGAATTGCTGGGAAGTTGCATCCGGAGGCTTGTATACAACCACAATGACAAAGTTTTGGCTTTCAGTCTTTACTGCCAAAAATTCAACTACATCATTTGAGGTGTTTAGTAGTTCTGAGCAAATGAGCGACTCTGTGACGTACAAGCCAACCTTCCCCTCCTTGTTGCCTGTTTAGTCTGTCGCATCTGAATAGGTTATAACCTGCGATTCATAATTGGTTGTTAAAATGATCCCTTATGTGGGTCTCTGTGAATGCTGCGAAAATCACATTTGACTCCGTGAACAATCCCATGATGTAAGGAATTTTGTTGTTTGTTGACAACTTTAGACCCTGTATGTTTGCAAAGATAAATGTCTTTATATTGATAGAATTTAGGGGGGTTTTATTTGCTGGTTTTAATATCTGTGCCTCTGCTCCAAAAGTGCTTTCAGTTGGTGTCAGATTTCGTCATTTCTTGCCATTTCTTGTCTTTTTTCCTTCCTGGCCCTAAAAAAAACCTCCTGCTCCGGAGAGGTTATGGCTCCCCTCTTTTGTTTCCCATAGTCCGGCTAGTATATGTCTTCTTGTCCCCTTTAGATGATGCGCCTGGCGGTATACGTTGTAGTATTTTCTTTCATACAGGAAAGGGAGTTGCACCCTCCTGTTGTCATGTGGGTGCGGTATTTTTTTGGGATGATCGAAGGTGCATTTCCCACTTGTTTTTCCAGATATACCATGCCTGCAGATACCCTGGGCATAGAATTTGCATAGATTGGAATTTTGTTTGCTAGGATTTTTTTGTGGCTGCATTCCCTGCTTGTGCTTTTTCTTTTTGTTTCCCCACTACCTACTGCCCATGTATGGACATCAGTGCTTCCACCAGTTTTTACTGGTAATGTGTCAGCACTATTTCCTGAGGCATCATCCCCTTTTGTTCCATCTCCAGCAGTATTGCTACTTTATACCTCTGTAAATTGAATTATGTCTTCACCTGTTTCATCACCAGGGCCACCATCTCCATTTGGTGTTGTCCTCCAGGACAACACTAGCACCCTCTGGAGCACTGTCTTCGAAGACAGCCCCATCCAACCCACCCTTTTTATTTTCCCAGCTGTCGTACCATGCTGACATGTCTTTCAAGGAGGATACTTTATTGGTGTTTTTGTCTTTTAATATAGATGTAATTTTCTCATACAGGTGTATCTCGTTTGGGCAGACCCATAAACATTTCTCTGATTTTATATCAAAAGTGGTCACTGGTTTAAAGTTCCTGCATGACCCATAGGACCATTTGCCACACTCATTGCATGCAATCCAGGCATGACTTCGTCTGTTACCCTTCCTGCAGACTACACAGATTTTCATAGTAGTGGTCAGTTATAACTCTCCCAACTAGCTAATCTAACTACTAAAAGTAGTTAATGTTTAACATTTCTTCTTGATAAGCTGGCTAGGATAGGCTTATTATATAATATATATATATATATATATATATATATATATATATATATATATATATATATATATATATATATATATATATATATATATATATATATACTGTAGTTTGATATATATGGATTTTATGTATTAGTTTCAATCCCATACGACAATCTTCCTGGTACATTTGAACAGTTCTTCAAGGTAGGCTGGCTAGATAAACCTACTATAAAAGTAATTTGTTTTATATGTTGATATATATCAAACTACAGTATATATATATATATATATATATATATATATATATATATATATATATATATATATGGTATATAAACAGCAGTTTGCTATGGATATTATGTATTGTAGTTTCAGTCCCATACAACAATCTTCCCTCCTGGTACACTTGAGTAGTTCTTCTGGGTTGGCTGGTTAGCCTACCATAAAAGTATTTTGTTATATATGTTGGTGTATATGCTGTATGATATATATAGTATATATACTTTAGTTTGATTATATATATATATATATATATATATATATATATATATATATATATATATATATATATATATATATATATATATATATATATATATATATATATATATATATAGATTTTATGCATTATATTTTCAGTCCCATACAACAATCTTTCCTTCTGGTACACTAGAACAGTTCTCCTGCAATAAAAGTATTTTTTTATATGCTTGTGTAAATACTTTATTTTGATCTCTATAATCTTTTGTAGTTATGAATTTTATGTACATGTATATGTTAGTAATGCTGCAGTTTATAGTTGTATAGATTATATTATTATTATTGTTTAACTCTCACATTTGGTGAGCCGGTGACTGCTGGCAGCTTCTGCAGCGTGTTTAGGAACTGGTGGTTTCTAGCACTTCACTTCTTACATCTTTGGTTTTGGAAACTTATTGATCATTGCATTTAGCTTTTCTGATACTGTACTTAGATTTTCTAGTACTATGGTGACACTGTTATTAGCTGTGGCACTGGTGTGAGGATTTACTAAAGGAAGTGCTTTCTGTAGTGTGTACTGGGTATACTGTTGTGTATATTGCGTTCACCGGCACTCTGCTTTTTTTTTCCTATTTTTCTTTATTTTCACGACCTGTGCATTGTTTTAATAGTACCACAAGATTTGTACACCCTTTCGTGTTTCCAATGTATTGTACTGTGGTATTGCTATACATAAGTAGGACTAGCTGTAGGCAGGCAGTGGCGTCGCTAAGGCTGGTGTCACCCGGGGCAGCATCTTTGGTGTCCCCCCATGAAATCTAAGGGCGGGGGGATGGGGGGAGTAAACTTTAGTTACGTCACTACTGCATGACCAGTGACTAATGTTTAGCAATGAGAACGTTTAAGGGCCATAAACCGAACAGGAGAATAATTCTCAACTTTATTAATGATAAATAATCGTAGTAATATTGAGGAAACGTAAACTCAAATACCACTTTGAGTACAGGCAACAGATCCTACATTTATTCATCTTCAACAATGAAAAAAATAAATAAAGGAAAACATTGCAATATCAGAGAAACACTAGTTCCGATTTGACCTTGAGTACAGGTAACATCTCAGTAAATCTGATGTTACATTTCCTTGCCTTCAATCCTGCAAAATTATCTATCACATCAAAATCAATGATTTTCCCTATATAAGCCTATTTGTACTCTGTAATCATGTAATAGGCTATATACAAACGAAGGATTTTCTCTTATGTTGCTGCAACACTGTTTTGTGCAATAGTGTTACCTTCTTTAGAGGCTCTATGGTGTTACCCCTTAAATGGTGTCACCCGGGCGGCCCCCCTCCGCTCCCCCCCCCCTTACGACGCCACTGGCTGTAGGTATAAATTTTTAAACAACTGGCTCGCGTGGTAGGATCCTGGCGACTCCTGGCAACTGAATACGCGACGGGTATCCACTAGGCCTATTTCATGAGAATACACTCTTATTTACCACCACATTTATTTTGGTATGTTATCTATATACTCTGTACCACTGTGATATACACCGAATCACTGTGTATAACGCTCTATTATCAAGGAGACTTCAGGGAAGGGATTTCTTTTCTCGCAGAGATTATACTAATTTTTTCACACGGCACTTTAAGCTTATAGTTGACCACTACTATCTTATACGCACAATTCTTAACTTGTTTCTGGCTCGGTGTGTACTATTTTATTTCTAGATTAGTTGCAAGCGTTTGAGAGATATACTTCACAAGTTCGCTGAAACAATTTTACGCTTCTGACACGAAAAACGGAGCAGCCGGGGGAGTGACGGAGGAGCGCACGCGGGGGAGTTACAGAGGAGCACGCACATTAAAAAGTATATAGACCATACTGGTCAGCTTCTATTTTCTTGCAAATACACTGGTATTCACTGTGAATAGGGGCAGCAAGGCAGAGAGGGAAGGTAGGCTCACTGATGAATGGGAACCCTTAAGATCAAGTCTCCAAAGTGACATGCTCTAACATATGTGAGACTGGCAAGCTCCATTTTGAACGTTGGAGACACGAGCGTATCTTCGTACAACTTTTCTGAAATGGGTCTGTCCCAGCTGGATTGCTAGTGGACCAGCATCAGAGGTTACAACCCAAGCAGTGGCGGCTTGTGTATAGGCTCTGCGGAACTGCAGCACTCGATATTATCGATAACATTCAATATGTGTGTGATGAATGGTTTGAAAAACCGACAAGTTGAAGATTGAGACACTTAAGCAGCATATGGGAATCTTTATTCAGGAAACGTTTCGCCACACAGTGGCTTCATCAGTCCAATACAAAGAGGAAGGCGTAAGGAGAGGAGGAGTATGAGGTAATCAGCCCCTAAGCCTGGAGTCGATGTGTTCAGTCCATCGATCTTGTAGAATGTACAGCATAGGTGTATGTATAATGTTCGCCAAGACCGTAGTCCTGGCACGGGTCTCAATCTTGCGATGACCCGTCTGTACAGCATAGGGCCGTAGACACAAGTGTTGAAGAATTCTTTGTAACAAGAATAGTGGTGACGTGTACTTAGCTCTGTGAAGACCTGTTCGTGTGCTCTTGAGTGGTGACCTGTACTTGACTCTGTGAAGAAGTGTCTTGTTTGCTCCCGTGGACTGAACCAAGATGCCCTCCATCGAGCAACTTTACCAGCAACTTAAGGAAGAATTGAAGGCAGCGAAGATGGAGATACGGCGATTGACCGAGGAAAACAAGAGGATTCGTAGTAGTCCTCCTGTTTCGAGTCCTCAGGTCAAGAAGGGATCGTGGTCAGTGGCTGGACAGCAGGGGACGACGAAGTTGACGATCAAGAAGACGAATGGAAAGCCAGAAACGATGAAGAAGAAAGAGACTGCTGTGGAAACTCCCGTGGAAACCTCCAACGCATTCTCGGTGCTACCCGACGAATGTGAGTCTACTACTGGGATCGTCACGACGAACGACAAGGAAGGTAAGAATATTGTTGTTGTTGGGGATAGCCAGGTTAGATACATGGATAGGGCATTCTGCTTGAAGGACAGGAGTAGGAGACAAAGGGTATGCTTTCCTGGGGCTGGGATGGAGGACATTGTTAGCCGGCTTGACAACATCATGAACGGTAATGGGATCAATCCTATTATTTGCCTCAGTGCTGGAGGCAATGATGTAGGCAAGCGTAGAAGTGAGGATTTAGTTAGAAAGTTCAGGACAGCTATAGACATGATTAGGAAGAAGGGGGGGCGCCCTGTTATATGTGGCATTTTGCCAAGAAGAGGTGTTGGTAATGAATGGTTGTCCAGAGCAATTGGTATTAATTGTTGGCTGGATAAACACTGTAAGGATAATGCAGTACCATTCATTGACAACTGGGACAACTTCTATGGCCGAAATGACATGTATGCCAGGGATGGGGTTCACTTATCCAGGGCAGGTGTGGGTTTTCTTGCTAACTCAGTTGAGGGGGTTGTTAGGACTTTAAACTAGGATTAGTTAGAGGTATGGGTTTAGAAATGATTAATAATGAGTATGGATATATTGACTTATGCTCTGATATTAAGAATCTTAATAGTAACTGTCATGGAGTAACTCTGGGTAATGATAATTTCAGAAATTGTGTAAAAACAAAGATGAATAGGAAAAATGTGCAGAAGAAAAAACATATGATGGTATTTTATGCTAACAGTCGAAGTGCAAGAAATAAAATTAATGAACTACGTTTGGTAGCATGTGCTGGGAACTTTGATATCATTGCATTAACTGAAACGTGGTATGATTTAAAGAGTCGGGATATGACTGCTGAGTGTAATATTCAGGGATTTAAGTTATTCAATGTGGATAGATGTAATGGGAAGGGGGGAGGAGTTGCATTGTATGTTCGAGAAAATATTAATTGTTGCATAAAAAAAGGTATAAAAATAGATGGAGCAGTAACAGAGTCTGTTTGGGTAGAGTTCGTGGAGGGTCAAGAAAAACTAATTCTAGGTGTAATATACCGACCTCCAGGCTTGGATCACGATAGAGGGAGACTTCTTTGGGACGAAATTGTTAGGGCTTCTGGACACAGTAACGTAGTCATAGTAGGGGATTTTAACTTTAGCCAAATTGACTGGAATTCTTTGACAGGTAATCTAGAGTCCAGTGACTTCATGGAAACAGTTCAGGACTGTTTTCTGAAACAGAGTGTAACTGAACCTACCAGGGGTAATAATTTGCTAGACCTAGTCTTGTCAAATAAGGAAACACTCGTGAATAATCTGGAGATCACTGAAGAGCTTGGCGCAAGTGATCACAAATCCATCACCTTTAGCATTAATTGGGAATGCAAGAATAATGATAATACAGTAAAAATCCCCGATTTTCGTTCTGCCGATTATAATGGACTTAGGGAACATCTGTCTAATCTTGATTGGGGTTATCTAGCTAATGATTTTATTGACGATAATCATACTTATGAATATGAAGGGATCTGCTTTTATGATTGTTTTCTTAATAATGTACACAGTGCCCAGAGTATATACATTCCCCAGAGAGAAATTAGGTCTAATAATAACGATCCCAAATGGGTTAACAGGAGGTTAAAGCATCTATTAGGGGAGAAAAGGGGAATTTATAGGCGCATCAGAAGAGGAGAGGTTAACCTTACTGACCAATATGTTCAGCTTAAAAGAGAAGTAAAAAAGGCGATTAGAAAGGCTAAACGTGACTATGAAATTAGAGTCGCTAATGAATCAAAGACTAATCCAAAGGGGTTCTTTCAAGTGTATAGGACGAAGGTGAAGGAAAAAGTAGGACCTCTGAAATCTGGGAATGGACAGCTGACGGATAATGAACTGGAAATGTGTTCCTTATTTAATGACTATTTTTTGTCAGTTTTTACACAGGAAGATGTAAATGAGATTCCAGTAATTAACAATTATTTAGTTCCTGATGAATTTAAGTTAACTAATATTACTGTCACGAGGGACATGGTTATTAAACAGATAGACAAACTGAAACAAAATAAGTCCCCGGGACCCGATGAGTTGTTTTCAAGGGTACTTAAGGAATGCAAGATGGAGCTTAGTCAGCCATTAACGAGTGTATTCAATGCGTCCGTCCTTACCAGTGTTGTGCCAGAGATGTGGAAGATGGCTAATGTGGTTCCTATATTCAAATCAGGGGATAAGTCCACTCCTTCAAATTACCGTCCAATAAGCCTGACATCTATAGTGGGCAAGTTATTAGAATCAATTATAGCTGACATTATCAGAAGTCACCTTGAAGAGCATAACTTGATAAATGAGTCTCAGCATGGATTCACGAGAGGTCGTTCCTGCCTGACAAACTTACTGACGTTCTTCAATAGAACATTTGAGGCAGTTGACAGTGATAAGGAATATGATATTGTTTATTTGGATTTTAGTAAAGCCTTCGACAGAGTACCTCACAAGAGACTCTTAAGAAAAGTGGCAGCTCATGGTATAGGAGGTAAAGTTCTAGCATGGATTGAGGCGTGGAAAAAGACACTTATGTACAGTTCAGGACATTTATTAAAGGAAACGTTTCGCCACGAGTGGCTTCTTCAGTCCTAATACAGAGAAAACTAAGAAAACACACATATATATAGTGGTGGGAGTCAGGTGAGGTGAAGCGTGGGTAGAGGTGGTAATAGTAGTAGTAGTAGTAATGGAACTAAGGAGGTGAGGTTAGAGAGGGACCTGCTGGCATCAAGTAACACCAGTTCCCAGGATGGGTAATATCCTCTTGCTTAGTAATTTTGAAATACTGTAACTACCGGATTTTTGCTTTATAGTGTTACTGACAGAAATTAGTGCAGCTTCAATGCATTTTCTCCGTCTTAAGTCGTCTTCTTTAATAACTAGTTTAGCTTCATTGAATTTCATGAGGTGTCCAACATCGTCTCTATGTTGAACACATGCGTTTTTGCGGTCATCATTTCTGCAAGCATTTTTGTGTTCTGCTATTCTAATGTCCAGAGTTCTGGCTGTTTCCCCTACATATACTTTGTCACACCCCCCACATGGTATAGTGTAGATTCCTGCACTTGTGCCAGAATCATGCTTGGGTTTTTGTATCAGGTTCCTAATAGTAGTTGAAGAGCTGGTAGATATTTTAGCCAGTTTTCTGTCAAACATTTTTGAAACATTAGTGGCAACGTTGCTGACCGGTAAAACGATGTAACTTGGAGGCTTTTCTTCAATTTGATAGGTGTTGGTCTTGCTGAGGATACGTGTTGCACGTTTCCTGCAGTCACGTATGAAGTGTAGGGGAAAGTGTAGTGAACTAAAAGAGTTGGTGATGTATGTACATTCTTCTTCGAGGAACTGCGGACTGGAAATTCTGTAGGCTCTCAGAAAGAAGCCAATAACTACCCCTCTTTTAGTTCTTGTGTCATGGTGAGAGAAGAAATGTAGAAGATCATTCTTGTAGGTAGGCTTCCGGTAGACTTTAAAAGAAAGTTTGCTTTCCCCTGTGCGTAAGAGAACGTCGAGAAAAGGTAACTGGTTGTCCTTCTCCTCCTCTAGAGTAAATTTAATAGTAGGTTCCAGATTGTTGATGGTGTTGAGGATGCCCTGTACGTCAAGATTTTTGGGTACAATGACCAAAATATCATCTACGTACCGCATCCAAGTAACTGAACGAGGGATGTTATTGAGGATCCTTCTTGATTCCAGGTCCTCCATATATAAATTGGCAAGAACTGCACTAAGGGGGGATCCCATGGCTAGTCCGAAGAGTTGTTTGTACTTCTTGTCCTCGAACCTAAAACAGTTATAACGAACACAAAGTTCGACAAGGCTCACAAAATCTTGGCGGGGTACAGGTAACTCTGTATCATCTTTAATCACCCTGCGAAGAAGATCAATGGCTTGATCAACTGGGACATTGGTGAATAAGGCAGTCACGTCAAAACTTGCAAGCTTCTTATCACTCATGTCGAGATCACCCGAATGCTTTAGATGAGCCTGACTGATTGTACCCAGGAGCTTTGACAAATATTTCGCCAAAACTCCTGCTAGACTGTGAGGGGCGCTGCCGATACCAGATGTAATGGGTCTCATAGGCACATTTGGTTTGTGGGTCTTTGGTAAACCATAAAGTCTAGCTGACTTGTCAAAGCTCCTGGGTACAATCAGTCAGGCTCATCTAAAGCATTCGGGTGACCTCCTTAACCGTATCAGGGATCTCGACATGAGTGATAAGAAGCTTGCAAGTTTTGACGTGACTGCCTTATTCACCAATGTCCCAGTTGATCAAGCCATTGATCTTCTTCGCAGGGTGATTAAAGATGATACAGAGTTACCTGTACCCCGCCAAGATTTTGTGAGCCTTGTCGAACTTTGTGTTCGTTATAACTGTTTTAGGTTCGAGGACAAGAAGTACAAACAACTCTTCGGACTAGCCATGGGATCCCCCCTTAGTGCAGTTCTTGCCAATTTATATATGGAGGACCTGGAATCAAGAAGGATCCTCAATAACATCCCTCGTTCAGTTACTTGGATGCGGTACGTAGATGATATTTTGGTCATTGTACCCAAAAATCTTGACGTACAGGGCATCCTCAACACCATCAACAATCTGGAACCTACTATTAAATTTACTCTAGAGGAGGAGAAGGACAACCAGTTACCTTTTCTCGACGTTCTCTTACGCACAGGGGAAAGCAAACTTTCTTTTAAAGTCTACCGGAAGCCTACCTACAAGAATGATCTTCTACATTTCTTCTCTCACCATGACACAAGAACTAAAAGAGGGGTAGTTATTGGCTTCTTTCTGAGAGCCTACAGAATTTCCAGTCCGCAGTTCCTCGAAGAAGAATGTACATACATCACCAACTCTTTTAGTTCACTACACTTTCCCCTACACTTCATACGTGACTGCAGGAAACGTGCAACACGTATCCTCAGCAAGACCAACACCTATCAAATTGAAGAAAAGCCTCCAAGTTACATCGTTTTACCGGTCAGCAACGTTGCCACTAATGTTTCAAAAATGTTTGACAGAAAACTGGCTAAAATATCTACCAGCTCTTCAACTACTATTAGGAACCTGATACAAAAACCCAAGCATGATTCTGGCACAAGTGCAGGAATCTACACTATACCATGTGGGGGGTGTGACAAAGTATATGTAGGGGAAACAGCCAGAACTCTGGACATTAGAATAGCAGAACACAAAAATGCTTGCAGAAATGATGACCGCAAAAACGCATGTGTTCAACATAGAGACGATGTTGGACACCTCATGAAATTCAATGAAGCTAAACTAGTTATTAAAGAAGACGACTTAAGACGGAGAAAATGCATTGAAGCTGCACTAATTTCTGTCAGTAACACTATAAAGCAAAAATCCGGTAGTTACAGTATTTCAAAATTACTAAGCAAGAGGATATTACCCATCCTGGGAACTGGTGTTACTTGATGCCAGCAGGTCCCTCTCTAACCTCACCTCCTTAGTTCCATTACTACTACTACTACTACCACCACCTCTACCCACGCTTCACCTCACCTGACTCCCACCACTATCATGGAATCTTGGTTCAGAGGACATCTACAAGACCTTCTTCACGGCTGCTGCAACTAACCCATCTCTTTGGGAAGGACCTACTTCCACTGGGGAATCCCGCCTACCAGTGACTGACCTCGTCTGCTGCCCGTCCCATTCACTGACGCCTATAAAAAGCGCCAGTCTTCTTGTCTTTGCTCCAGACTCTCCTCCACCACGATGCTGTGAACACTAACTCCAAGGCCGAGGGACTGATTACCTCATCTTTTGTATATAGTTCTACTGTCTTCCTATTATGTCCTAGAATCTGTATTGATAAAGCCACTGGATGGCGAAACGTCTACTACAATAAAGATATCCAGATGTTGCACATGTGTCTTAACTTTCATATTGTCGGTATTTTATACCTTTCTTTGCACAACTTGTCAGACACTGCAACATCATGGAATCTTGGTTCAGAGGACATCTACAAGACCTTCTTCACGGCTGCTGCAACTAACCCATCTCTTTGGGAAGGACCTACTTCCACTGGGGAATCCCGCCTACCAGTGACTGACCTCGTCTGCTGCCCGTCCCATTCACTGACGCCTATAAAAAGCGCCAGTCTTCTTGTCTTTGCTCCAGACTCTCCTCCACCACGATGCTGTGAACACTAACTCCAAGGCCGAGGGACTGATTACCTCATCTTTTGTATATAGTTCTACTGTCTTCCTATTATGTCCTAGAATCTGTATTGATAAAGCCACTGGATGGCGAAACGTCTACTACAATAAAGATATCCAGATGTTGCACATGTGTCTTAACTTTCATATTGTCGGTATTTTATACCTTTCTTTGCACAACTTGTCAGACACTGCAACATCATGGAATCTTGGTTCAGAGGACATCTACAAGACCTTCTTCACGGCTGCTGCAACTAACCCATCTCTTTGGGAAGGACCTACTTCCACTGGGGAATCCCGCCTACCAGTGACTGACCTCGTCTGCTGCCCGTCCCATTCACTGACGCCTATAAAAAGCGCCAGTCTTCTTGTCTTTGCTCCAGACTCTCCTCCACCACGATGCTGTGAACACTAACTCCAAGGCCGAGGGACTGATTACCTCATCTTTTGTATATAGTTCTACTGTCTTCCTATTATGTCCTAGAATCTGTATTGATAAAGCCACTGGATGGCGAAACGTCTACTACAATAAAGATATCCAGATGTTGCACATGTGTCTTAACTTTCATATATATGTGTGTTTTCTTAGTTTTCTCTGTATTAGGACTGAAGAAGCCACTCGTGGCGAAACGTTTCCTTTAATAAATGTCCTGAACTGTACATAAGTGTCTTTTTCCACATCTTGTCGGTATCACCATACCATTTCCTCATTAACGAGTGTATTCAATGCATCCATCCTTACCAGTGTTGTGCCAGAGATGTGGAAGATGGCTAATGTGGTTCCTATATTCAAATCAGGGGATAAGTCCACTCCTTCAAATTACCGTCCAATAAGCCTGACATCTATAGTGGGCAAGTTATTAGAATCAATTATAGCTGACATTATCAGAAGTCACCTTGAAGAGCATAACTTGATAAATGAATCTCAGCATGGATTCACGAGAGGTCGTTCCTGCCTGACAAACTTACTGACGTTCTTCAATAGAACATTTGAGGCAGTTGACAGTGATAAGGAATATGATATTGTTTATTTGGATTTTAGTAAAGCCTTCGACAGAGTACCTCACAAGAGACTCTTAAGAAAAGTGGCAGCTCATGGTATAGGAGGTAAAGTTCTAGCATGGATTGAGGCATGGCTTACCAATAGAAAGCAGAGAGTTACCATTAATGGAGTGAAATCTGAATGGGGATTAGTCACTAGTGGCGTTCCACAAGGATCAGTTTTAGGCCCTCTCTTGTTCATAATTTACATTAATGACCTTGATGAAGGGATTACTAGTGACATGAGTAAGTTTGCTGATGATACAAAGATAGGCCGTATAATTCACTCTGAGGAGGATATCAATGAACTCCAGGACGATTTGAACAGATTGGTGTCTTGGTCTGAGAAATGGCAGATGAAGTTTAATGTGGATAAGTGTAAGGTACTTGCCCTTGGTAATGAAAATAACCCTCGAAGCTATAATCTAGGTGAAGTAGAGCTTTGTCATACAGAATGTGAAAAAGACTTGGGAGTCATGGTAAGCAGAAATCTAAAGCCAAGACAGCAGTGCCTCATTGTGCGCAACAAGGCCAACAGATTACTTGGATTTATCTCAAGAAGTATAAGTAACAGAAGTCCAAAAGTTATTTTACAGCTCTATACATCACTAGTGAGGCCTCATTTAGATTATGCTGCTCAGTTTTGGTCCCCTTACTACAGGATGGACATAGACTCATTAGAGAACATACAGAGAAGAATGACTAAAATGATTTACTGTGTAAGGAACCTCCCGTATGAAGATAGACTTAAAGCCTTAAATCTCCACTCTCTGGAGAGGCGTAGAATGAGGGGAGATATCATTGAAGTGTATAAGTGGATGACGGGCATAAACAAGGGAGACATTAATAAAGTACTGAGGGTGTCGAACCAGGTAAGAACCAGGAATAATGGATTTAAGTTGGATAAATTTAGATTTAGAAAGGACATAGGTAAGTACTGGTTTTCTAACAGAGTTGTAGATGCGTGGAACAGTCTTCCCAGTGGGGTGATAGAGGCTAGGACCTTGGGTAGCTTTAAGAAGAGACTGGACAAATATATGAGTGGGAGGGGCTGGGTTTGATTGGTGTTGGGGGGTGCGGGAGTTGTTTCTTGAGTGGCTTTGGGTGGATGTCGTTTTGATGGGGACCTGCCTCGTGTGAGCCGGTGGGCCTTCTGCAGTGTTCCTACATTCTTATGTTCTTATGTTTGTTAGTGGGATGAATTGTAAAGGACCTGCCTAGTATGGGCCAAGAGGCCTGCTGCAGTGTTCCTCCTTTCTTATGTTCTTATGGTACCACTATGACCCCGCCTCCGCCTGCTTCACCTCACCTCACTACAGTATATAAGCCACGTCTACGGCCTTATGCTGTACATTCTACAAGACTGATGGACTGAACACATCGACTCCAGGCTGAGGGACTGATTACCTCATACTCCTCCTCTCCTTACGCAGGACTCAGTCTCCAGCTCAGGAAACAACAGCAATGGAATAACCTCTGTACCAAATCACACCCTCAAGGTCCTACAATGGAACATTCAGGGCCTGAGGGGCAAACAGCACCTCTTGCTGGAGGCAGTAATTCGGGATCGGGTTGACATCGTCTTGCTACAAGAAACTCTGACTGTCCCGACTATGTGCCCAAGACTACCCGGTTTTGCTGGGTATTTTCGGCACATGGACCCGGGCATTCACTACAGAGGCACAGCTGTATTTGTATCCAATACGATACCTCACGAGGTTATAGCCAACCCTGTGGACTGTGGGGAGGATGTCGAGGTACAGGCCATCCTTGTGCACATACCTGGGGCGCCCATTACCATCTATAACATCTACAAGAACCCAAGACACACCCTCGACATTGCGGAGCTCCTCGCACTAGCACGCACTGAGTGTATTATTGTGGGTGGAGATTTCAACGCACATCACCCTATTCTGCACTCTCACTCAGCAACCAATGCTGCTGGCAGACATATAGCAATGCTCCTACACGATATTCCAGAGGTAAAGTTGCTAAACAATGGAGACCCCACACACCTGTTGGGTGGCTGCCTCGACCTTACCTTCGGGTCAAGACAACTCGCAGCAGGAGCCACATGGGAAACTCATCCTCACCTTGTCAGTGACCACTTTGCAGTGATCACCACCTTCAACATCAACAGGCCTCCCACAGTTGTGCTGCCTCCTAGATGGGACGTAAAGAGGGCCAACTGGAAGGTGTTCCAGGATTATCTTCATAACTGGTGGTCCACATACTCTCTATCTGAAGACTGTGATACGGCTGAACAGGAGCTAATCACTGTTCTCATCCAGGCAGCGGAGTGCGCAATTCCAAAGAAGTCCGCAGGACGCACTCACAAAAGAGACTGGTGGTTCTACAACGACGAGGTGCGGGAGCAGAACCACCGCATCAACTCTTTTAGGAAGCTATACAGGCGTAACCCTACGGCAGAGAACAGGAATACTCTGAGAGCCATTGTGCAGCATGCCCGCAGAATCTCTCTCAGAGTAAAAACTGAGAAATGGCTGGAGTGGTGCTCAACATTCGGGCATCACACCACCTTATCTGAGATATGGGGCAAGCTCAACATAGCAACTGGCAAGAGCAAGCCGAGGCCACCAGCACACCCGAACCCATCCCAGGAAGCAGAGAAACTAGTGGAGCTTTTCACTTCCAGGGGAGCCTCCACTCAGCTCCCACAGGACATCCGGAATATACAGACGGATCTTCTGCCACAGCGCCAGCTAACGATACAAGCTGCATGTGAGTCGGAAGATGTGACTGATGTAGACCTCACGGACTTGGAACTCCGACGTGCCATTAAGAACACAGGTGACACTGCCCCGGGCATCGATGGTGTGACGTACTCCATGATTGCACGGGCTGGGCAGAGTGGATGGGAGGCCATACTAGACGTCATTAACAAGTCGTGGAGGGCCAGGACACTCCCAGCAGCTTGGAAGAAAGCTACAATCGTACCAATTCCAAAGCCCAAGGACCCAGGCAGTATGAGACCCATATCGCTGACCAGCTGCTTAGCCAAGACTGCTGAGAGGATGGTGTTAAACCGCCTCCTATGGAAACTTGGACCCTCTCATCATCACATATTTGGCTTCACCAAAGGAGTGGGAACAGCAGAGTGCATAACCACTCTACTAAGCCAGATTGCTGATAGCAACAAAAAACCTAGTATCGTCGTTTACCTCGACCTTGAGAAGGCATTTGAGCTAGCCAGCCCCACAGCAATTCTGGCAATACTAGCTCGGAAGGGAATCAAAGGACGCCTCCTGGCCTGGATAGAGTCCTACCTTAGGGGCAGGCAGGCCTGTGCCAGCTTTCAGGGACACTACTCTTCCTTTAAAACCCTGGAAAACGGTACGCCACAAGGAGGTGTGCTCAGTCCTACCCTGTTTAACATCCTTATGCAGGAACTTGTGAGCCTTCCCTTTCATAGTGGTACACAGCTCCTCAGCTATGCTGATGATCTTGCACTAGTAGTGAATGGGAAAGGCAATTTAGAACGACAGGCTCAGAGAGCTTTGGACCTAATTACGCAGTCTTGCAAGGAACTAGGCCTCAAGATCTCGGCCGAGAAATCTCTTGCAATGATGTTCAAGGGACCAGATCCTATGAATAGATTACGTATTCAGGATATAGAACTTGAGTGGACAGGCTCCTACCTGTACTTGGGAATCTACATTGATAAAAAGCTGACCTTTCAGAAACAGGCCGAGTATGTCAGGTCACGTGCTCTACTCAGACTCAACGCCATGAAAGCCATGACGAGGCACCGTGCAGGGGCAAGCAAAGATGTACTTCGCTTGTACTATATACAAGCTATACGCTCGCTCATTGACTACGGTGCACCGGCTTTAGCTCATCTCTTCCCGCAGAGCAGGCAAAGGGTGGAGGTCGTACAAAACCAGGCGATAAGAACTATGCTTGGTGCCCCCATCTGGACCAACACAGTATGTCTCAGATCTGAGGCCCGGCTTCCTTCCTTGGCTGACAGAGTAAGATGCATAAACGCCTGCAAGGTGGCCACGATTCTGCACCGGCAGCAAGGTACCCCACTAAGGAGACGGATATTAATAACCATGTCACAAGATCCCACACTCTTCACGGACTACTCCTGGATTCGTTCGTTTTGTGCTGCTGGGCGGAAGCTGCTGCCTGTACAGCTGCTCTGTGAGAAGAGTTGTGACCTTCCTGTTGCTGGGTACCATCCACCACCTCCCTGGCGCCCAGATCCAGCCGATGTTTTCATCATGCAGCTACCCATCTCTAAGTGTCTCTGCAGTCAAGACACCCTCAGCAATCATGCTGAGACAAGCATGGCACTGGCAGAGGGAGGCACATGTGCAGTGTATTTCACAGATGGTTCTGTCGACCCTGATAGGAAGAGAGCAGCAGCTGGACTGTACCACAATGGTCACACACAAGGCTGGCGACTCCCTGACCACTGCACGATCCTTCAAGCTGAGCTGGTGGCGATTCAGCAGGCATTGTCACATGCCCTACGACATCGACTCCGACCTGTCATACATGTTGATTCCACCTCTGCAATCAATGCCCTCTCCCATCCTCAACCACAGGATAATGTTCACCTCATCACATCGATCCTGAGCATAATGACAGCCTTAGAAGTTCAGGGTAATAGATCGACATTGAACTGGATCCCCAGCCATGCTGGCATCCGGGGAAATGAGGCGGCAGATGATGCAGCCAAGGCAGCAACAGACTATCCACATGTTGGGATTACTGTCCCAATCAGCCTACGACAGACCAAACTGGTGGCTGCCAGAGCCACGAAACTTATGGGGGAGGTCTTAGGTGATACCCCATCTCAACAGTGGTACCGAGCAGCGACTCAGGGAGAACCCCCTCCATATGATAGAAGCTGGTCCAGAGCGCAGTGTACCGCCATCCATCGGCTTCGTTTGGGCTTTCCCACAGCCAAGATGATGGTAGACAAGGCTGAGGAGGAGATGTGCCAGTACTGTCAGCACGTTGTCCAGCGGCCCCTAACACACTATCTTCTAGAGTGCGAAGCTACTGAGACACTCCGCAGGCAACTAGGGGTGATATTCCCTCCCGAAGAGGACCCAGAGATGACTGCGGCCACACTAGTGTATCATGGGGTCAACGAACCAGACAAGCTGTTACCTGTAATAATGACATATCCTCCTCCTCGCTAGTGTCCATAGTTACATATGGTGTCGCTTATGAGATGCACCAGTTGAACTGACCAGAGGGGCGCTTGAGCGGCATGCGTCTCATCATTGTGGAAACCTTTCTCCATCGGGAGCCAGAGACGGGTCATCGCAAGATTGAGACCCGTGCCAGGACTATGGTCTTGGCGAACATTATACATACATACCTATGCTGTACATTCTACAAGATTGATGGACTGAACACATCGACTCCAGGCTGAGGGACTGATTACCTCATACTCCTCTCCTTACGCCTTCCTCTTTGTATTGGACTGATGAAGCCACTGTGTGGCGAAACGTTTCCTGAATAAAGATTCCCATATGCTGCATAAGTGTCTCAATCTTCAACATTCAATATTTTTTTTTCTTTAATTCTTTCTTTATACTTGTACATTATATAATCCTTAAGTGTAGTGTCAGTAGCCATCCCCTAGTACATGAAAAAATTACAAAAATCCTTGTATGGAACTGTGCACTTCACAGTTCCAGCGACTCTTGTGTTTGGCTGTTGTGCATATGCGCACATGTCAGAGATAAAACGCTGCACGCTAGTTAGACCACCGTTGCTGACACAGTGCCAACCCTGTTGTGCAAGTGTAAGGCAGTGTTTCTTTTTTACTCAAGCGACGTGTGTTGTGCTTAAAAACCATGTACCATATTCTTGAATTTGATTAAGTGTAGAATTAGATGATGATCACGCATCCAGCTATTTTATCTAATTCATAGTTTTTTCCCTTCCTTAATTTTACACAATATTAAAACAATGGCTAAAAATTTTCTGAAGCAGCACCTACACTAATTTTAGCTATGAGCCGCCACTGAATTTACCCAAGATAAGTTTTTCATTATGACTTAGGTTTATAAACTACATATATGGCTTTGAGGGTATAGGAATAGAAATGCCAGGGAAGCTTCTGGAACTGTGGGCCAAGACAGTGCCACCACAGTTGGTGGCGACTGATTCCATCTTGTCACAGGAGACACACTTGTCAGTACTTGTGCAATAGTTGTCCTGGTATTTACTAGAACAGTGTGTACATGTTCTTTTAGAAATAAGGTATAATCAATAAGACGTAAGAGAGGAAAAAAAAACAACAATCAGGAACGACTAATTATAATAAAGAAAAATAAGTGTAGTAAGAGACAGTATTCTAGAAATTATAAGGGATATATTGCGAGAGACAGATGTAATTAATGTACATAAATAATTTTGTAACATTTATTAAATTAGGAATAGAATTATTAAATAACTGCTTATTGGAAGTTGCTGGAGGAATATGATAAATAAAGGATTTGGAACTGGGGCAATTTAATGATACGTTAGAGACAATAAGCCAGAAATGAATACACAAATGTAAGGAGGGAAGAAAGGAAATAGTAATCAAGAACAAGATAAAATCACGTATTTTTGTTTGTAAAAAGACTAAATGAAAGAGAAATTATGAAAAATTAAGGACAGGTAAATCAATGTAGCGAAGGAGAAACTGTAACAGGTATTAAATAGAAAGATTCAGTGTGCTTTCCAAACATTGTATTTGATATGGACTGTATTGAAATCCCAAACAGATAATTGAAGTAATGATATTCAGATAACTAAAGCGGTAATAAATAAATTATTACTGTATGTTGACAAAAAAAAAAAAAAACTAGGATCAGATGAGATGGCAGCTTGCGCATTTATAGAATGAGCACATATTTTGTTTTACTACAAGATGGTAAATTAACAAACGGAAGATGGCCCAAAGTGTCAGTGAAAGGTGCCACTTAAGACCCTCTTCATTATAAGCCAATTTTGCTGACAAGTGTTGTAAAAATATGGGAAAAAGCCGTCAAAGTGGACTGAACTTTTAAAGACGAATAGCTTTCTTAATAAAAATTCATATTTAGGGTTGGAAACTCTTGTATATCGACTCGGTTGAGCGACATTGACAGTCAAAGAAAATGTTCAAGGAAAAAATGTATGGTTGGGTTGTGATTTTTTTTTTTTTAAATATGTGAACATATTAATAAAAACTGAACAACACAATCATTGCTCTGCTCCTGTGTCTACCAAGAGGTAATTGCACTTACGTACGTACAAACACACACACATGCACACACACACACACGCGCGCGCGTACGCACGCACGTTCTCCGGCTTCATCTCTCATGTGTAGGACTTATGCAAAAAAATTCCTTTAAGATCACCGCCGTGGAGGACTTAGGGCGAGACTTGTCCCATTTTCATCTTCTCTCGGATGGAACCCCAGAGCGATTTCTTTACTAAGTCCTTCATCGCCCGGGACGTGGAAGAGCTCGGCACGCTTTGTAGCGTTTCCTCTGCCTCCCCGTCTGCCTGTTTGTCCGCACGTGTATCTTCATGTCTCTCTTGCTTATCCGTTAGTTTCTTATAACAAGTCACTACGTCTGTTTCGACGGTTTTCATTCTATTACTGTATACACTTCCTTAAGCTTTCATTCATATTGTTCCGTTCGTTGTTTAAGTCTCTTATTGCTTATTGATGTATATTACTCAGCTTATTGATGTATATTACTGTCTGTTACTCGGGTCGTTTTAATGCCTCTTATTCTTCCAGTTTATGTATACGTTTATATCATCGATAAATTGTTTTTCTGCAAATATTGGGGATTTTTTTTTTATGATTTTTGTGAAGGTTTTAGTTTATTGAAACACTAATTAAAAAAAAAAATTTCAGTACTGGTGGTCCCATTCTCCTAGTGCTAGTACTGGTGGTCCCACTCTCCTAGTATTCGTACTGTTACCACTCTCTCAGTACTGGTACTTGTGATCCCATTCTCCCAGTATTGGCACTGGTGGTCCCACTGACTCGGTATTGGTACAAGTGGTTCCACTCTTCCAGTACTGGTAGTCCCACTCTTCCGGTACTGGTACTGGGGTCCCACTCTCCCAGTATTGGTACTCGTGATCCCACTCTCCCAGTATTGTAGGTCCCACTCTTCCAGTATTGGTATTAGTGGTCCCACTCTCCCAGTATTGTACTAGTGGTCCCATTCTTGCAGTACTGTACTAGTGGTCCCACTTCCAGTATTGGTATTAGTGGTCCCACTCTTCCAGTATTGTACTAGTGGTCCCACTTCCAGTATTGGTATTAGTGGTCCCACTCTCCCAGTATTGTACTAGTGGTCCCATTCTTTCAGTATTGTACTAGTGGTCCCACTTCCAGTATTGTACTAGTGGTCCCACTCTTCCAGTATTGTACTAGTGGTCCCACTTCCAGTATTGTACTAGTGGTCCCACTCTTCCAGTATTGTATAGTGGTCCCACTCTTCCAGTATTGTATTGTGGTCCCACTCTTCCAGTATTGTATAGTGGTCCCAATCTTCCAGTATTGTACTAGTGGTCCCACTCTTCCAGTATTGTACTAGTGGTCCCACTTTTCCAGTATTGTACTAGTGGTCCCACTTTTCCAGTATTGTACTAGTGGTCCCACTTTTCCAGTATTGTACTAGTGGTCCCACTTTTCCAGTATTGTACTAGTGGTCCCACTCTTCCAGTATTGTACTAGTGGTCCCACTCTTCCAGTATTGTACTAGTGGTCCCTCTCTTCCAGTATTGTAATAGTGACCCCACTGTCCCAGTATTGTACTAGTGGTCCCACTCTTCCAGTATTGTACTAGTGGTCCCACTCTTCCAGTATTGTACTAGTGGTCCCACTCTTCCAGTATTGTACTAGTGGTCCCACTCTTCCAGTATTGTACAAGTGGTCCCACTGTCTCAGTATTGTACTAGTGGTCCCATTCTTTTAGTATTGGTACTAATCTCCTAGTATTAGTGCTTGTGGTCCCACTCTTCCAGTATTGTACTATTGGTCCCACTCTTACAGTATTGGTACTACTGGTCCCACTCTTCCAGTATTGGTGCTACTGGTCCCACTCTCCTAATATTAGTACTTGTGGTTCCACTCTCCCAGTATTGTACTAGTGGTCCCACTCTCCCAGTATTGGTACTGGTAATGTTAGTTTTGATTCTGGTTGTTGTATTCTAACGGTATATATACTATACTGCCTATGCATATACTGATTATGCCACTTCGGGTACTGATACTAGTGGTGTCTTCCCGTGTGGGTACTCTTGGTGGTACTCTTCCGGCAGTGTTGCTTGTGGAATTACTACTTTATTGCTGTTCCTTGATAATACTCTGGCAATGTTGGCACTGTTGGCACTGACCTTGACTGTGTACTCATCTCACGTCTCTCGTAACTCTCTATTGATCTCTCCCTCCTTCCCTCTACCTACTCTTTCCACCCTCTTTCTCTCTCCCACCTTTCTCCCCTCTTCCACTTTCCATCTCGTCCATCTTTTTCTCCCTCTTTCTGCTCCCCCACTCAAATTCCTCTCTATGATTCCTTTCTGTTTCTTCTCTCTGCTTCCTCTCTCGTACCTCTCATTCTTTTCTCTTTCTGCTTCCTCTCTCTCTCTCTCTCTCTCTCTCTCTCTCTCTCTCTCTTTAAATCCTTCTTACCTTTGAGCCCCTCTCCCTCTTTTCCTTCCTTGTCCATATTTTTTTATCTTTTTTTTCACTCCTTTTGTGCACTTTCCTATTTGTGGTTGTAGGGATCGAGTCTCAGTTCCTGGCCACACCTGTCAGTTGGCCGCTACATCTGCACTTCACTCCGGGTTCCACTTCCTGACTACTATGAAGCTGGAGAAATATTCCCAGACATCCCTATGACTCGTCACTGTTTTTATCCCCCAGCTGTGCCCACGGGTTTTTATTTCCCGCCTCTTACACAACTTATCTGTCTCCACTATCAATTCCTCTCAGAATTTTGTTTGTTTATATTTTATACCTGCGACTGGCGAGGAATCAAATCCCCGATCCTTAAGCATGCCTTCGTGAAGAAACCCGCCAAAATTCCGAGATGCCTTAGTCCACTTGGCCCTCAGTAGTTTAATAAGGTGCCTTTGTGTGTGTGTGTGTGTGTGTGTGTGTGTGTGTGTGTGTGTGTGTGTGTGTACACTCACCTAGTTGTGGTTGCAGGGGTCGATTAATAGCTACTTGTCTCGCCTCTTCACTGGTCGCTACTGGGTCACTTTTCCTGCTCCATACGCTTTATTATACCTCTTATTAAAGCTATGTATGGATCCTGCCTCCACTCCATCACTTCCTGACAACTCTATGACTGAATAAATACTTCCTAATGTCCCTGTGATTAATCTGAGTCTTCAACTTCAAACTGTGACCCCTTGTTGCTGTGTCCCATCTCTGAAACATCCTGTCTCTGTCCACCTTGTCGATTCCTCTCAGTATTTTATCTACATGTATCGTTATCATATCCCTCCTATCTCTCCTGTCTTCCAGTGTCGTCAAGGCCTCTCCTCGTTGGACATACCGCTTAGCTCCGGGACCAGTCTTGCAAACTTTTTCTAGTTTACTCACATGCTTGGCTAGGTGAGGGTTCCAGACTGGCGTTGTATACTCCAATATGGGCCTAACGTACACAGTATACGGGGTCCTGAATGACTCCTTATTTAGATGTCGGAATGCTGTTCTTAGGTTTGCTAAGCGCCCGTATGCTGCAGCAGTTATTTGGTTGATGTATGCCTCAGATGTGCCCTGTGTTATACTCATCCCAAGATCCTTTTCCTTGAGTGAGGTTTGTAGGCTCTGACCCCCTAGATTGTACTCTGTCTGTGGTCTTCTTTGCCCTACCTCAATCTTCATGACTTTGCACTTGGTGGGATTGAACTCCAGAAGCCATTTTCTGGATCAGCCTGTCTAGATCTCCCTGTAGTTCTGCCTGGTCCTCGTCCGATTGAATTATTCTCATCAACTTCATATTATCCGCAAACAGGGACACTTCGGAGTCTTTCTTTCTGTCATATCGTTCACAAATACCAGAAACAGCACCGGTCGTTGAACTGATCCCTATGGCACCCCGCTCGTTACAGGCGCCCGCTCTGACACCTCGCCACGTACCATGATTCGCTGTTTGTCTTCCTGACAGGTATTCCCTATTCCATTGTAGTGCCTTCCCTGTTATCCCTGTCTGATCCTCCAGGTTTTGCACTAATCTCTTGTATGGAGGTGTGTCAAACGCCTTCTTTCAGTCCAAGAAAATGCAATCTACCCACCCTTCTCTCTCTTGTCTTACTGCCTTCACCCTGTCATAGAACTCAGTAGGCTTGTGATGCAGGATTTCCCGTCTCTGAAACCGTGCTGGCTGTCGTTAATAAGCTCATTCCTTTCTAGGTGCTCCACCACTCTTTTCCTGATAATTTTCTACATGATCCTGCATACTATACACGTCAGTGACACTGGTCTGTAGTTTAATTCTTCGTGTGTGTCTCCTTTTTTAAAAATTGGGACTACATTTGCTGTCTTCCATACTTCCGGTAGTCGCCCTGTTTCGATAGATGTGTTGAAGATAGTTGTTTGTGGTACACAAAGCGCCTCTGCTCCCTCTCTCAGGACCCATGAAGAGATGTTATCCAGCGCCATCGCCTTTGAGGTATCTAGCTTGCTTAGCAGCCTTTTCACTTCTTACTCGGTTGTATGTATTGTGTCCAACACTTGATGGTGTACCCCACCTCTCCGTCTTTCTGGAGTCTCTTCTGTCTCCTCTGTGAACACTTCTTTGAATCTCATGTTGAGCTCCTAACATACTTTGCGGTCATTTTTTGTGACCTCCCCTCCTTCCTTCCTCAGCCTGATTACCTGGTCATTGACTGTTATTTTCCTCCTGATGTGACTGTAGAACAGCTTTGGATCAGATTTGGCTTTCGCTGCTATTTCATTCTCGTATTGTCTTTGGGCCTCCCTTCTTACCTGTGCATATTCATTGCTGGCTCTGTGTGTGTGTGTGTGTGTGTGTGTGTGTGTGTGTGTGTGTGTGTGTGTGTGTGTGTGTGTGTTTGTGTGTGTTTGTGTGTGTGTGTGTGTGTGTACTCATTTGTATTCACCTGTTTGAGGGTGGGGGTCGTGTCATAGCTCCTGGCCTCGCCTCTTCACTGATCGCCACTAGATCCTCTCTCTCCCTGCTTCATGAGCTTTATCAAACCTCGTCTTAAAACTATGTATGGTTCCTGCCTGCATTACGTCACTTGCCAGAGTATTCCACTTCTTGACAACTCTGTGACTAAAGAAATACTTCTTAACATCCCTTTGATGCATCTGAGTCTTCAACTTCCAGTGTTGACCCCTTGTTTCTGTGTCCCATCTCTGTAACATCCTGCCTCTGTCTACCTTGTCAATTCCTCGCAGTATTTTGTATGTCGTTTCATGCCTTCCCTAACCCTCCTGTCCTCCAGTGTCGTCAGGCCGATTACCCTTAACCTTTTTTCGTAAGACATTCCGCTTAGCTCTGGAACTAGTCTTGTTGCAAACAGGCGCCCATATGCTGCAGCAGTTATCTGGTTGATGTGCGCCTTAGGAGATGTGCTCGGTATTGTACTCACCCCATGATCCTTTCCCTTGAGTGAGGTTTGCAGTCTGGCCAACTAGCCTATACTCTGCGGTCTTCCTTGCGCTTCCCCGATCTTCATTACTAAGCATTTGTCGGGGTTAAATTCGAGGAGCCAGTAGCTGGGCCAGTCTTCCTGCCTGATCCTCATCCGATTTAATTCTCATTAACTTCACATTTGCAAACATGGACAAATATAACAAAAATAACAGTGGCCCTAATACTGGCCTCTGTGGAACCCCGCTTGTCACAGGCGCCCACTCTTGACACCTACTCACGTACCATGACTCGTTGTTGCCTTCCTGTCAGGTATTCTCTGATCCATTGCAGTGCCCTTCCTGTTGTGTGCCTGATCCTCTAGCTTTTGCACTAATATTGTGAGGAACTGTGCCGAAGGCCATCCTGGAGGCCAAGAAAATGCGATTTACTCGCCTCCCTCTCTCTCGTGTCTAACGTTACCTTGTCAGGAAATTCCAGTAGGTTCGTGACACAGTATTTTCCTTCCCTGAATTCGTGCTGGCTGTCGTTTATAAGCTTGTTCTGTTCTAGATAATCTTCTCCATGACTTTGATAATCTTCTCCATGACTTTCCATACTATACACGTCAGTGACACTGGTCTGTAGTTTAGTGCCTCATAAGTACATAAGAACATTTGTAGATGAATGGTTCAGAGAACCGACATGTTGATAAATTAGACACCCAAGAGTTGCACATGTGTCTAATTTATCTACATAAGAACATAAGAAAGGAGGAACACTGCAGCAGGCCTGTTGGCCCATACTAGGCAGGTCCTTTACAATTCATCCCACTAACAAACATTTGACCAACCCAATTTTCAATGCCACCCAAGAAACAAGCTCCGATGTGCAAGTCCCTCTCAAATCCAACCCCTCCCACTCATGTACTTATCCAACCTAAATTTGAAACTACCCAAAGTCCTAGCCTCAATAACCCAACTAGGTAGACTGTTCCACTCATCAACTACCCTATTTCCAATATAAACACAAATGCAGTATAATGTGATCCTTTATTGACTACGTTTCGCCCACACAGTGGGCTTTTTCAAGTCACAAACAGAACTACCTGGGGTGGAAGGAACGCGAGTATTTATAGTCCGGCTGAGGTCAGGTGAAGAATGCTGCATCTGATGATGTACCGAGTTGGGTTGTCGAGTCTAAAAACTTGGGTAGACTCTACAACCCAACTCGGTACATCATCAGATGCAGCATTCTTCACCTGACCTCAGCCGGACTATAAATACTCGCGTTCCTTCCACCCCAGGTAGTTCTGTTTGTGACTTGAAAAAGCCCACTGTGTGGGCGAAACGTAGTCAATAAAGGATCACATTATACTGCATTTGTGTTTATATTGGAAATAGGGTAGTTGATGAGTGGAACAGTCTACCTAGTTGGGTTATTGAGGCTAGGACTTTGGGTAGTTTCAAATTTAGGTTGGATAAGTACATGAGTGGGAGGGGTTGGATTTGAGAGGGACTTGCACATCGGAGCTTGTTTCTTGGGTGGCATTGAAAATTGGGTTGGTCAAATGTTTGTTAGTGGGATGAATTGTAAAGGACCTGCCTAGTATGGGCCAACAGGCCTGCTGCAGTGTTCCTCCTTTCTTATGTTCTTATGTAGATAAATTAGACACATGTGCAACTCTTGGGTGTCTAATTTATCAACATGTCGGTTCTCTGAACCATTCATCTACAAATGTTCTTATGTACTTATGAGGCACTAAACTACAGACCAGTGTCACTGACGTGTATAGTATGGAAAGTCATGGAGAAGATTATCAAAGTCATGGAGAAGATTATCTAGAACAGAACAAGCTTATAAACGACAGCCAGCACGAATTGTTTGTGACTTGAAAAAGCCCACTGTGTGGGCGAAACGTAGTCAATAAAGGATCACATTATACTGCATTTGTGTTTATATTGCCATTGTGTCGGTATTTTATACCATTTGTTTCCATCTACCCTATTTCCAAACCAATACTTTCCTATCTCCTTTCTAAATCTAAACTTATCTAATTTAAATCCATTACTGCGGGTTCTCTCTTGGAGAGATATCCTCAAGACCTTGTTAATATCCCCTTTATTAATACCTATCTTCCACTTATACACTTCGATCAGGTCTCCCCTCATTCTTCGTCTAACAAGTGAATATAACTTAAGAGTCTTCAATCTTTCTTCATAAGGAAGATTTCTAATGCTATGTATTAATTTAGTCATCCTACGCTGAATGTTTTCTAACGAATTTATGTCCATTCTGTAATATGGAGACCAGAATTGAGCTGCATAATCTAGGTGAGGCCTTACTAATGATGTATAAAGCTGCAGTATGACCTCTGGACTTCTGTTGCTTACACTTCTTGATATAAGAACATAAGAACATAAGAATGTAGGAACACTGCAGAAGGCCTACTGGCCCATACGAGGCAGGTCCTTATCAAAACGACATCTACCTAAAGCTACTCAAGAAACAACTCCCGCACCCCCCAACACCAATCAAACCCAGCCCCTCCCACTCATATATTTGTCCAGTCTCTTCTTAAAGCTACCCAAGGTCCTAGCCTCTATCACCCCACTGGGAAGACTGTTCCACGCATCTACAACTCTGTTAGAAAACCAGTACTTACCTATGTCCTTTCTAAATCTAAATTTATCCAACTTAAATCCATTATTCCTGGTTCTTACCTGGTTCGACACCCTCAGTACTTTATTAATGTCTCCCTTGTTTATGCCCGTCATCCACTTATACACTTATACACTTATACCCTCGAAGCTATAATCTAGGTGAAGTAGAGCTTGGTCATACAGAATGTGAAAAAGACTTGGGAGTCATGGTAAGCAGAAATCTAAAGCCAAGACAGCAGTGCCTTAGTGTGCGCAACAAGGCCAACAGATTACTTGGATTTATCTCAAGAAGTATAAGTAACAGAAGTCCAAAAGTTATTTTACAGCTCTATACATCACTAGTGAGGCCTCATTTAGATTATGCTGCTCAGTTTTGGTCCCCTTACTACAGGATGGACATAGACTCATTAGAGAACATACAGAGAAGAATGACTAAAATGATTTACTGTGTAAGGAACCTCCCGTATGAAGATAGACTTAAAGCCTTAAATCTCCACTCTCTGGAGAGGCGTAGAATGAGGGGAGATATCATTGAAGTGAACATTAAAATGGTATCTCCCCTCATTCTACGCCTCTCCAGAGAGTGGAGATTTAAGGCTTTAAGTCTATCTTCATACGGGAGGTTCCTTACACAGTAAATCATTTTAGTCATTCTTCTCTGTATGTTCTCTAATGAGTCTATGTCCATCCTGTAGTAAGGGGACCAAAACTGAGCAGCATAATCTAAATGAGGCCTCACTAGTGATGTATAGAGCTGTAAAATAACTTTTGGACTTCTGTTACTTATACTTCTTGAGATAAATCCAAGTAATCTGTTGGCCTTGTTGCGCACACTAAGGCACTGCTGTCTTGGCTTTAGATTTCTGCTTACCATGACTCCCAAGTCTTTTTCACATTCTGTATGACCAAGCTCTACTTCACCTAGATTATAGCTTCGAGGGTTATTTTCATTACCAAGGGCAAGTACCTTACACTTATCCACATTAAACTTCATCTGCCATTTTTCAGACCAAGACATTAATTTGTTCAAATCGTCCTGGAGTTCATTGATATCCTCCTCAGAGTGAATTATACGGCCTATCTTTGTATCATCAGCAAACTTACTCATGTCACTAGTAATCCCTTCATCAAGGTCATTAATGTAAATTATGAACAGTAGAGGCCCTAAAACTGATCCTTGTGGAACGCCACTAGTGACTAATCCCCATTCAGATTTCACTCCATTAATGGTAACTCTCTGCTTTCTATTGGTAAGCCATGCCTCAATCCATGCTAGAACTTTACCTCCTATACCATGAGCTGCCACTTTTCTTAAGAGTCTCTTGTGAGGTACTCTGTCGAAGGCTTTACTAAAATCCAAATAAACAATATCATATTCCTTATCACTGTCAACTGCCTCAAATGTTCTATTGAAGAACGTCAATAAGTTTGTCAGGCAGGAACGACCTCTCGTGAATCCATGCTGAGATTCATTTATCAAGTTATGCTCTTCAAGGTGACTTCTGATAATGTCAGCTATAATTGATTCTAATAACTTGCCCACTATAGATGTCAGGCTTATTGGACGGTAATTTGAAGGAGTGGACTTATCCCCTGATTTGAATATAGGAACCACATTAGCCATCTTCCACATCTCTGGCACAACACTTGTAAGGATGGACGCATTGAATACACTCGTTAATGGCTGACTAAGCTCCATCTTGCATTCCTTAAGTACCCTTGAAAACAACTCATCGGGTCCCGGGGACTTATTTTGTTTCAGTTTGTCTATCTGTTTAATAACCATGTCCCTCGTGACAGTAATATTAGTTAACTTAAATTCATCAGGAACTAAATAATTGTTAATTACTGGAATCTCATTTACATCTTCCTGTGTAAAAACTGACAAAAAATAGTCATTAAATAAGGAACACATTTCCAGTTCATTATCCGTCAGCTGTCCATTCCCAGATTTCAGAGGTCCTACTTTTTCCTTCACCTTCGTCCTATACACTTGAAAGAACCCCTTTGGATTAGTCTTTGATTCATTAGCAACTCTAATTTCATAGTCACGTTTAGCCTTTCTAATCGCCTTTTTTACTTCTCTTTTAAGCTGAACATATTGGTCAGTAAGGTTAACCTCTCCTCTTCTGATGCGCCTATAAATTCCCCTTTTCTCCCCTAATAGATGCTTTAGCCTCCTGTTAACCCATTTGGGATCGTTATTATTAGACCTAATTTCTCTCTGGGGAATGTATATACTCTGGGCACTGTGTACATTATTAAGAAAACAATCATAAAAGCAGATCCCTTCATATTCATAAGTATGATTATCGTCAATAAAATCATTAGCTAGATAACCCCAATCAAGATTAGACAGATGTTCCCTAAGTCCATTATAATCGGCAGAACGAAAATCGGGGATTTTTACTGTATTATCATTATTCTTGCATTCCCAATTAATGCTAAAGGTGATGGATTTGTGATCACTTGCGCCAAGCTCTTCAGTGATCTCCAGATTATTCACGAGTGTTTCCTTATTTGACAAGACTAGGTCTAGCAAATTATTACCCCTGGTAGGTTCAGTTACACTCTGTTTCAGAAAACAGTCCTGAACTGTTTCCATGAAGTCACTGGACTCTAGATTACCTGTCAAAGAATTCCAGTCAATTTGGCTAAAGTTAAAGTCCCCTACTATGACTACGTTACTGTGTCCAGAAGCCCTAACAATTTCGTCCCAAAGAAGTCTCCCTCTATCGTGATCCAAGCCTGGAGGTCGGTATATTACACCTAGAATTAGCTTTTCTTGACCCTCCACGAACTCTACCCAAACAGACTCTGTTACTGCTCCATCTATTTTTATACCTGTTTTTATGCAACAATTAATATTTTCTCGAACATACAATGCAACTCCTCCCCCCTTCCCACCACATCTATCCACATTGAACAACTTAAATCCCTGAATATTACACTCAGCAGTCATATCCCGACTCTTTAAATCATACCACGTTTCAGTTAATGCAATGATATCAAAGTTCCCAGCACATGCTACCAAACGTAGTTCATTAATTTTATTTCTTGCACTTCGACTGTTAGCATAAAATACCATCATATGTTTTTTCTTCTGCACATTTTTCCTATTCATCTTTGTTTTTACACAATTTCTGAAATTATCATTACCCAGAGTTACTCCATGACAGTTACTATTAAGATTCTTAATATCAGAGCATAAGTCAATATATCCATACTCATTATTAGTCATTTCTAAACCCATACCTCTAACTAATCCTAGTTTAAAGTCCTAACAACCCCCTCAACTGAGTTAGCAAGAAAACCCACACCTGCCCTGGATAAGTGAACCCCATCCCTGGCATACATGTCATTTCGGCCATAGAAGTTGTCCCAGTTGTCAATGAATGGTACTGCATTATCCTTACAGTGTTTATCCAGCCAACAATTAATACCAATTGCTCTGGACAACCATTCATTACCAACACCTCTTCTTGGCAAAATGCCACATATAACAGGGCGCCCCCCCTTCTTCCTAATCATGTCTATAGCTGTCCTGAACTTTCTAACTAAATCCTCACTTCTACGCTTGCCTACATCATTGCCTCCAGCACTGAGGCAAATAATAGGATTGATCCCATTACCGTTCATGATGTTGTCAAGCCGGCTAACAATGTCCTCCATCCCAGCCCCAGGAAAGCATACCCTTTGTCTCCTACTCCTGTCCTTCAAGCAGAATGCCCTATCCATGTATCTAACCTGGCTATCCCCAACAACAACAATATTCTTACCTTCCTTGTTGTCGTTCGTCGTGACGATCCCAGTAGTAGACTCACATTCGTCGGGTAGCACCGAGAATGCGTTGGAGGTTTCCACGGGAGTTTCCACAGCAGTCTCTTTCTTCTTCATCGTTTCTGGCTTTCCATTCGTCTTCTTGATCGTCAACTTCGTCGTCCCCTGCTGTCCAGCCACTGACCACGATCCCTTCTTGACCTGAGGACTCGAAACAGGAGGACTACTACGAATCCTCTTGTTTTCCTCGGTCAATCGCCGTATCTCCATCTTCGCTGCCCTCAATTCTTCCTTAAGTTGCTGGTAAAGTTGCTCGATGGAGGGCATCTTGGTTCAGTCCACGGGAGCAAACAAGACACTTCTTCACAGAGTTAAGTACAGGTCAGCACTCAAAGTACAGGTAATCTATTTGCCTTATTACGTACGCTTAGGCATTGCTGTCTTGGTTTAAGGTTGCTGCTTACCATAACCCCCAAGTCCTTTTCGCAATCTGTATGGCTAAGTTCTACATTATTTAACTTATAAGTGCTAGGGTTATGGACACTCCCGAGCTTCAGAACCTTGCATTTATCTACATTGAACTGCATCTGCCACTTTTCTGACCAAAAGTAGAGTTTGTCTAAATCCTCCTGAAGTTCCCTAACATCTACGTTTGAATCAATTATCCTACCTATCTTCGTGTCATCGGCGAATTTGCTCATATCACTAGTAATTCCTTCATCAAGATCATTGATAAATATTATAAACAACAACGGGCCCAAGACTAATCCCTGTGGAACGCCACTTGTTACTGATCCCCACTCGGATTTAACCCCATTTATGGACACACTCTGCTTCCTGTCTGTGAGCCATGATTCGATCCACGAGAGCACCCTTCCCCCAATGCCATGAGCTGCTACTTTCTTCAACAGTCTTTGGTGCGGAACTCTATCAAATGCCTTACTAAAATCTAAGTAAACAATATCAAATTCTTTATCGTGGTCAACAGCCTCAAAAGCTTTACTGAAGAAAGTTAATAAATTAGACAAGACCGGCCTCTTGTGAATCCATGCTGAGTATCATTAATCAAGCTATGCTTATCGAGATGGCTTCTTATAATCTGAGCTATAATTGACTCTAGTAATTTGCCTACAATTGAGGTCAGGCTTATTGGGCGGTAATTTGACGGTAACGACTTGTCCCCTGTTTTAAAAATAGGAATTACATTAGCCATCTTCCACATATCAGACACTACACCTGTTTGAAGAGATAAATTAAAAATATTAGTTAATGGTTCACAGACTTCCATTTTGCATTCCTTTAGAACCCTTGAAAAAACCTCATCAGGACCCGGTGACTTATTTTGCTTCAGTCGGTCTATCTGCTTCACAACCATTTCACTAGTGACTGTGATGTTACATAATTTATCTTCTTCTGGCCCATTATAAAAAATTATTACCGGAATATTATTAGTGTCTTCCTGTGTAAAAACCGAGAGAAAATAATTATTTAAAATCGAGCACATTTCATTCTCTTTGTCAGTAAGATGCCCATAGTTATTTTTAAGGGGACCTATCTTATCTCTGACTTTTCTTCTATATACCTGGAAAATTTTTTTTGGGTTTAGTTTTAGAATCCCTAGCAACTTTAATTTCATAGTCCCTTTTAGCTTTTCTTATCCCCTTTTTAATGTCCCTCTTAATGTCAATATACTGATTCATAAGATGACCCTCGCCTCTTTTGATACGCCTATAAATTCCTTTCTTATGCCCTAGTAGATATTTCAGCCTATTATTCATCCATTTTGGGTCATTTCTATTTGATCTAATTTCTTTATAAGGGATAAACGTTCTTTGAGCAGCATGTATTGTGTTCAGAAAACTGTCATACTGATAGCTCTCTTCGTTACCCCAGTCAACAGATGATAAGTGTTCTCTAAGCCCATCGTAATCTGCTAAGCGAAAATCTGGGACTGTTACTGAGTTATCCCTACTATCATACTTCCATTCAATTCTAAATGTAATTGATTTGTGGTCGCTAGCACCCAGTTCCTCTGAAACTTCTAAATTATTAACAAGGGATTCATTGTTTGCCAGAACTAAGTCAAGCAGGTTATTACCCCTTGTAGGTTCTGTCACAAACTGCTTCAAAAAACAATCCTGAACTACTTCTAAGAAGTCGTATGATTTTAAATTCCCAGTCAAGAAATTCCAATCAATATGACTAAAGTTAGTCTCCTAGAATTACTACATTATCGTGCCTTGTGTCCCTAGCAATTTCCTCCCATAGTAGTCTCCCCTGGTCCCTATCTAAATTTGGGGGACGGTATATCACACCTAAAATTAACTTTTCATGCCCCTCTGAAAATTCTATCCAAACAGACTCTGTATGTGTTACTTCAGACTTAATACTCGTTTTTATGCAACAGTTCAAGCGATCTCGGACATACAGTGCCACCCCACCCCCCTTCCCGATACTTCTATCTACTTGGAACAATTTAAAACCCTGAATGTGACATTCTGCAGGCATGTCCCGACTTTTTGAATTAAACCACGTCTCAGTAATGGCAAATACATCTATGTTACCTGCACTAGCAACTAGTCTCAACTCGTCCATCTTATTCCTAGCACTGCGACTATTTGTGTAATACTTGAAGACCCTCCTCTCTCTTTACCCTTCCTGCTCCTTTCTGTTATTCCACTAAACCTATTACTGTCCTTGTCAATTAGTGCCACTGGCTTTCCAATATCCACCTTATTTTGCCTATTACTAGTTCTCCTAGTACTCATATTACTACCCTGAGACTTCACAGTTTTCCCCGCAAAACCCATACCACTAACTATTCCTAGTTTAAAGACCTAACAGCTCCCTGCACTGCGTTGGCCAGTGCTCCCACCCCACACCTAGATAAGTGAACCCCATCCCTGGCATACATGTCATTTCTGCCATAGAAGAGGTCCCAGTTGTCAATGAATGTTACTGCATTTTCCTTACAGTATTTGTCCAGCCAGCAATTGACACCAATTGCTCTGGACAACCATTCATTTCCAACTCCTCTCCTTGGCAAAATGCCACATATGACAGGTTTCCCACCCTTCCTCCTAATTATCTCTATTGCTGACCTATACCTGCTAATCAGGTCCTCACTCCTACGTCTGCCAACATCGTTGCCTCCAGCACTGAGACAGATAATAGGA
>NC_091330.1:23441783-23524283 GCF_038502225.1 Cherax quadricarinatus | reverse complement strand
TTCGACTCTGTCTGGTTAGATGCTTGCTAAAAACTGAGTCATATTGGGACTTGCGTAGCTCACTCATTTCCTTGCTGTCATCTGTGTAGGACCCATCTTGTTTAAGTAGGGGCCCAATACTGGACGTTGTTCTCGACTTTGATTTGGCATAGGAGAAGAAATACTTTGGGTTTCTTTCGATTTCATTTATGGCTTTTAGTTCTTCCCGCGATTCCTGACTCCTATAAGATTCCTTTAGCTTAAGTTCGATGCTTGCTATTTCTCTGACCAGTGTCTCCCTACGCATTTCAGATATATTGACCTCTTTTAGCCGCTCTGTTATTCTTTTCCGTCGCCTGTAAAGGGAGCGCCTGTCTCTTTCTATTTTACACCTACTCCTCCTTTTTCTTAGAGGAATAAGCCTTGTGCATGCATCGAGTGCCACCAAGTTAATCTGTTCTAGGCATAAGTTGGGGTCTGTGCTGCTTAGTATATCTTCTCAGCTTATATCGGTTAAGACTTGGTTTACTTCGTCCCACTTTGTTTTTGTTATTGAAGTTGAATATGGTGAATGCTCCCTCGTGACTTTTTCGAACCTCATGTGTGATGATTATTGTGATGGTTATTTCGTTGACACACTTCTTATGAATGTGTCAAACACATGAAAGCGACCGGGTTTTTTATTTTGTCAATGCAAAGTTTTTCATATTTATGTTCACATTGTAATTTCCTCTTGTCGGAAGTCGTATATTTTCTTATTTTTTGGTATCTCATTTGTCGCATAACTTTGCACTTCACATATATACAAGTCGATCCGAATAAGTAAAACTTGCGATTTTAGCTTAAATAGCAACGCTGTTCTTCCCGAATAATGCAAGCGAAAATTTGTGTATGCAAAATTTCGCAAAAATCATTCTGAACCTAACGAAAAAATATATTTCATTGTGTTTGTTTATTATTAAATTATTGTAAACTTATCTATAATATGTTTAGTTGGATTAGTCTAAATTAAATTACTCTTGTTATAATAAGATTTGGTAAGTTTTCTAAGGTTCTTTTGGTACAAAATTATTAATTTTTTACATTACCATAAATGAAAAAAATATCTTTGAACGTATAAGAGAAAATTTTAGAAAGGACTTATTTTTCAACGAGTTCTTTCTAAGTGACCAGTTTTACCTATTCGGGGAGGACCTTGAGTTTTCCCTGAGGTACGTTTATTCTCTTCTCTGAGGATGAGGATCCCCAATCCAGTTCTAGAGGTGGTACCTCCCTATACACACACACACACACACCACCAAGTGCTGGACACAGTGCACACAACCGAGGAAGAAGTGAAGAGGCTTCTGAGTGAGCTAGATACCTCAAAGGCAATGGGGCCAGATAACATCTCCCCATGGGTATTGAGAGAGGGAGCAGAGGCGCTATGTGTACCCCTAACAACAATATTCAATACATCTATCGAAACAGGGAGATTGCCTGAGGCATGGAAGACAGCAAATGTAGTCCCAATCTTTAAAAAAGGAGACAGACATGAAACATTAAACTACAGACCAGTGTCACTGACATGTATAGTATGCAAAATCATGGAGAAGATTATCAGGAGAAGAGTGGTGGAACACCTAGAAAGGAATGATCTCATCAACAGCAGCCAACATGGTTTCAGGGACGGGAAATCCTGTGTCACAAACCTACTGGAGTTCTATGACATGGTGACAGCAGTAAGACAAGAGAGGGGTGGGTGGATTGCATTTTCTTGGACTGCAAGAAGGCGTTTGACACAGTTCCACACAAGAGATTGGTGCAAAAACTGGAGGACCAAGCAGGGATAACAGGGAAGGCACTACAATGGATCAGGGAATACTTGTCAGGAAGACAGCAGCGAGTCATGGTACGTGGCGAGGTGTCAGAGTGGGCACCTGTGACCAGCGGGGTCCCGCAGGGGTCAGTCCTAGGACCAGTGCTGTTTCTGGTATTTGTGAACGACATGACGGAAGGAATAGACTCTGAGGTGTCCCTGTTTGCAGATGACGTGAAGTTGATGAGAAGAATTCACTCGATCGAAGACCAGGCAGAACTACAAAGGGATCTGGACAGGCTGCAGACCTGGTCCAGCAATTGGCTCCTGGAGTTCAATCCCACCAAGTGCAAAGTCATGAAGATTGGGGAAGGGCAAAGAAGGCCGCAGACGGAGTACAGTCTAGGGGGTCAGAGACTACAAACCTCACTCAAGGAAAAAGATCTTGGGGTGAGTATAACACCAGGCACATCTCCTGAAGCGCACATCAACCAAATAACTGCTGCAGCATATGGGCGCCTAGCAAACCTCAGAACAGCATTCCGACATCTTAATAAGGAATCATTCAGGACCCTGTACACCGTGTATGTTAGGCCCATATTGGAGTATGCGGCACCAGTTTGGAACCCACACCTAGCCAAGCACGTGAAGAAACTAGAGAAAGTGCAAAGGTTTGCAACAAGACTAGTCCCAGAGCTAAGAAGTATGTCCTACGAGGAGAGGTTAAGGGAAATCAACCTGACGACACTGGAGGACAGGAGAGATAGGGGGGACATGATAACGACATACAAAATACTGAGAGGAATTGACAAGGTGGACAAAGACAGGATGTTCCAGAGATTGGACACAGTAACAAGGGGACACAGTTGGAAGCTGAAGACACAGATGAATCACAGGGATGTTAGGAAGTATTTCTTCAGCCACAGAGTAGTCAGTTAGTGGAATAGTTTGGGAAGCGAAGTAGTGGAGGCAGGATCCATACATAGCTTTAAGCAGAGGTATGATAAAGCTCACGGCTCAGGGAGAGTGACCTAGTAGCGATCAGTGAAGAGGCGGGGCCAGGAGCTCGGATTCGACCCCCGCAACCTCAACTAGGTGAGTGAGTACACACACACACACACACACACACACACACACACACACACACACACACACACACACACACACACACACACACACAAGTATCGTGCCTTATAAGCCGAGTTTAACAATAAAATGTTATTTTTCGATCAAAACTAACTCGGAAACTTCACCTAATCCAACTTAAACTAACAAAATTTCTTTTTAGTTAAATTCTCCTATGTATAGCATAGGTCAATTTAAATTTATTTAAAATTGCTTCAGATGCAGCACTTTAAATGCTGGTGCATCTTAATTAGAGAAATGTTTGGATTTCTTCTGAGCTCTGTTGGCACCAATCTGTTCTTTTCATTACAGAAATGTGTGAAATTGTGATGGGTTTCAGGCGATAATTTGTGGAGCTCTCCTCTGATTTGTTTCCGATCTTCATCGCTGATAGTTAACTCTATTAGAAGCTTGTACCACATAGTGTACTACTTCTTTGGGGCGCATTGAAATACGTGGGACTGGGCTAAGAGATCTGGAAATGCCTTCCTCGGATCACAGAGCGATTGAAATGTCTAGTGCAATCTTTGCTATCCGTAGAAAAACTATCAGCGTCTAAGTTATGTTCAAAATATGGTATAATGCCATTATCCACCGGGTTCATTCCAAATCTTTGATTCAGTACATGGCTAAAATTCGAGGATGTTAGCGGCTCTGACGAACAGGAGACCAGGCACAAACACAGCAGAACAAGTCTGTATTACACTTTATTACACTCCTTTTCTCACAAAAACAAGTTTCTTCAAATAACAGACCAGTTAAACGTGAGGAAGGAAAACTGGCTACTAAAAATTTAATTTACTAATGTTAAGCATTTGGAGGAAATGCCGAAAACAGCAGCTAGCCTGCAAGATCACAACTCTTAGGAATAATCTCTCTGGATCCTGCTGGACCATTCCTATAAGGAATAATCTCTCAAAAGATTGCAGAGCTTCTACCTGGAGCATGGTAGGCTACTGTGAGGAAAAATCTCTCGAGTGAGAGACCTTGCACCTGATGCCTGTAAGACCATTGCAATCACGAAAGATCTTGAGAGAAGACACAGCAAGAAAAAATCAAATATAAAAAAATACTATAACAAAAGAGCCGAAAAGACAAAAAAAAAAAAAACTACACTGATTACAGACGGCGTCTCAAATTTAAAACTGGTCCAGCAAACTAGGAAGAGCTAACAACAGACATTGACAGGGCCTCGTAATCTCGTCTGCTGGGAAGGGCAAATTCATCACCTGCAGATTCTTCTGCCGGTTTAGGCGACCGTCACCATCAGAGTCTGCTGCTGGGGCCCGTTGCCACTAGACTCTTCTGTTGGTATTTAGGAAACCTACCCCCCCCCCTCCCGCACTGATACTCGTGGGTATGGGGTCGGGAACCCATCACTTCACTCTGCTGTTGGTGGATAGGGGAGCCCATCATTCCCACACAGTACTACTGGTGAGTAGGGGAGCCCATCATTCCCACACAGTACTACTGATGAGTAGGGGAGCCCATCATTCCCACACAGTACTACTGGTGAGTAGGGGAGCCCATCATTCCCACACAGTACTACTGGTGAGTAGGGGAGCCCATCATTCCCACACAGTACTACTGGTGAGTAGGGGAGCCCATCATTCCCACACAGTACTACTGGTGAGTAGGGGAGCCCATCATTCCCACACAGTACTACTGGTGAGTAGGGGAACCCATCATTTCCACACAGTACTACTGGTGAGTAGGGGAGCCCATCATTTCTACACAGTACTACTATGCAGCTGGTGGGCAGGAGAACCCATCACTCCTATACTATGCTGCTGGTGGGCAGGGGAACCCATCACTCCCATACTATGCTGCTGGTGGGCAGGAGAACCCATCACTCCCATATTATGCTGCTGGTGGGCAGGAGAAAACATCACTCCCAGACTATGCTGCTGGTGGTCAGGGGAACCCATCACTCCCATACTATGCTGCTGGTAGACAGGAGAACCCATCACTCTCATACTATGCTCCTGGTGGGCAGGTGAACCCATCAATCCCAGACTATGCTGCTGGTGGGCTAGTGAACCCATCATTCCCATACTATGCTGCTGATTGGCAGGTGAACCCATCACTCTCATACTATGCTGCTAGTGGGCAGGAGAACCCATCACTCCCATACTATGCTGCTGGTTGGAAGGTGAACCCATCACTCCCAGACTATGCTGCTGGTTGGAAGGTGAACCCATCATTCCCATACTATGCTGCTGGTTTGCAAGTGAACCCATCACTCATACTATGCTGCTGGTGGGCAGGAGAACCCATTACTCATACTACGCTGCTGGTGGGCAGGAGAACCCATCATTCTCATACTATGCTGCTGGTGGGCAGGAGAATCCATCACTCATACTATGCTGCTGGTGGGCAGGAGAACCCATCACTCTCATACTATGCTGCTGGTGGGCAAGAGAACCCATCACTCGTACTATGCTGCTGGTGGGCAGGAGAACCCATCACTACCATACTATGCTGCTGGTTGGCAGGTGAACCCATCACTCTCATACTGTACTGCTGGTGGGCAGGAGATAAGATAAGATTTCGTTCGGATTTTTAACCCCGGAGGGTTAGCCACCCAGGATAACCCAAGAAAGTCAGTGCGTCATCGAGGACTGTCTAACTTATTTCCATTGGGGTCCTTAATCTTGTCCCCCAGGATGCGACCCACACCAGTCGACTAACACCCAGGTACCTATTTGCTGCTAGGTGAACAGGACAACAGGTGTAAGGAAACGTGTCGAAATGTTTCCACCCGCCGGGAATCGAACCCGGGCCCTCCGTGTGTGAAGCGGGAGCTTTTAGCCACCGGGCCACCATCACTCTCATACTATGCTGCTGGTGGGCAGGGGAATCCACCACTTCACCCTAAGTTCCATCACTGGACCAAAGGATTTTTTTTACAATTATCAAATCATCTAATTGAATGTTGCAGGTAATCTACTTTTCTTAACCAGCTTCCCGTCGTGCATTTTGATCAGCTCCTGATGCGGACGCCTCAGGTCCTCTTTCTTCAGCGTTCCTCACTAATAATTATAATGAACCATAATTATCCTTATTAACCATGGCCAATGAAAACAAGGGTCTTTCATCACACACACACACACACACGCACATATATACATTATATATATATATATATATATATATATATATATATATATATATATATATATATATATATATATATATATATAGCTGGAGGTTATTCCGGGGATCAACGCGCCCGCGGCCCTGTCCATGACCAGGCCTCCCGATGGATCAGGGCCTGATCAACTAGGCTGTTACTGCTGGCCGCACGCAGTCCAACGTACGAGCCACAGCCCGGCTGATCCGGCACTGACTTTAGGTATCTGTCCAGCTCTCTCTTGAAGGCAGCCAGGGGTTTATTGGCAATTCCCCTAATGCTTGATGGGAGGCTGTTAAACAGTTTTGGGCCCCGGACACTTATGGTGTTTTCCCTTAGTGTACCAATGGCGCCCCTACTTTTTATTGGGGGCATTTTGCATCGCCTGCCCAGTCTTTTACTTTCGTAGGGAGTGATTTCTGTGTGCAGATTTGGGACCATTCCTTCCAAGATTTTCCAAGTGTAGATTATGATATCTCTCTCCCTCCTGCGTTCCAACGAGTACAAGTCAAGTGCTTCCAAGCGTTCCCAGTAGTTAAGGTGCTTGACAGAACTTATACGTGCAGTAAAGGATCTCTGTACACTCTCTAGATCTGCGATTTCACCTGCTTTGAATGGAGATGTTAATGTACAGCAGTATTCCAGCCTAGAGAGAACAAGTGATTTGAAAAGGATCATCATGGGCTTGGCATCTCTCGTTTTGAAAGTTCTCATTATCCATCCTATCATTTTCTTTGCACGTGCGATCGTGGCACTGTTGTGATCCTTGAAAGTGAGATCCTCAGACATTACTACTCCCAGGTCCTTACATTAGTTTTCCGCTCTATTGTATGGCCGGAGTCAGTAGTATACTCTGTTCTAGTTATTATCTCCTCCAGTTTTCCATAACGGAGTAGTTGGAATTTGTCCTCATTGAACATCATATTGTTTACCGTTGCCCATTGGAAAACTTTGTTTATATCTTCTTGGAGATTAACCGCGTCCTCAGCAGATGACAGCCTCATGCAGATCCTAGTATCATCCGCAAAGGATGATACGGTGCTGTGGTGTATATCTCTGTTTGTCTGATATGAGGATAAGGAATAAGATGGGGGCGAGTACTGTGCCTTGTGGAACAGAGCTCTTCACTATGGCAGCCTCCGATTTAACTCTGTTGACCACTACTCTTTGTGTTCGATTTGTTATGAAGTTGAAGATCCATCTCCCCACTGTCCCAGTTATTCCTTTAGCACGTATTTTATGGGCTATTACGCCATGATCGCATTTGTCAAATGCTTTTGCAAAGTGTGTGTATATTACATCTGCATTCTGATTTTCTTCCAGTGCATCCAAGGCCATGTCATAGTGATCCAGTAGTTGTGAGAGGCAGGAGCGACCTGCCCTGAACCCATGTTGCCCTAGATTGTGCAGATTTTGGGAATCCAGGTGATTTGCAATCCTGCTTCTTAGCACTCTTTCAAAGATTTTTATGATGTGGGACGTCAGAGCTATTGGTCTATAGTTCTTAGCTAATGCTTTGCTGCCACCTTTATGGAGTGGGGCTATATCCGTTGTTTTAAGTGACTGTGGAATTTCACCCATGTCCAAGCTCCTCCTCCATAGTGTACTTAGGGCACGCGAGAGGGGTTTCTTGCAGTTCTTAATGAAAACAGAGTTCCACGAGTCTGGGCCCGGGGCTGAGTGCATAGGCATGTTGTCAATGGCTTTTTCGAAATCTATCGGAGTTAGGGTAATGTCGGAAATCTGGCATACATTTATGGAGTTTTGAGGCTCATTCATGAAGAAATCATTTGGGTCGTCGATCCTCAGACCGATTAGTGGTTCACTAAACACAGAGTCGTACTGGGATTTCAATATTTCACTCATTTCCTTGTTGTCATCTGTGTAAGTCCCATCCTGTCTGAGTAAGGGCCCGATACTAGATGTGGTATTTGCCTTGTTTTTGGCATATGAAAAGAAATATTTTGAATTTCTTTCAATTTCACTAATAGCTTTAAGCTCCTCCTACCTCTCCTGGTTCCTGTAAGAGTCATTTAGCTTAAGTTCGATAGTTTCCACTTCCCTGGTCAGCGCCTCCTTTCGTGTAATTATATATGCAAGACAAGCCACGGGATGTGGAAATCTTTAGCTCAAGTACTTTCACACTTCTCAGTGCGTCATCAATAGCTGTGCAAAGTTGCAAAGCAGCAACTGAAGAAGTGAGGGGAAGTTTTCTTCCTCAAAGTAGCGCAGAGGGATCACAACATTGATGAATTCCTACCTAGACTCTGTAGTCTAGTACCTTCCATTAAGTTCACAACAGAACATGAAATAAAAAACACTTTGCCGCTCCTAGAGTTTTAATCCATCGTGTGGACAGAAAATTCAAATTTACAGTCTGTAGGAAGTCCACCAATGTGTCATGATACAGTCATTACTATTCCAATCACGAATCTAGGGTAAAAGGAGTGTGTTCCTCACAATGTTCTTGAGAGCCTTGTGCACCTGCAGTCCATAGTATTTAGAGGATGAAATAAGAAAGATATTCAACATAGCCACAAAACTGAGATATCCTAGGGATTTTGTCGAGAAGGCACTAATGTCAGCAAGGAAGACTTTCTACAGGACTCGACCTAAGGAAGGGATTGCCAAGAAAATTGTGCTAGCTTTACCATACAATGATAACCTGGTCTGCCTGCATTAGGCATTAAATAAGATCAGTATTAACCTTGGTTTCAAAAACACTGGGGTAGTGAAATGGAGGTTGATTAAAAACACACCCTCCAACAAAGTTGGTGGGGCTTACAAGGTCCCACGTACTCAGTGTCCTCTCTCATATATATTGGTCAAACAGGTAAACTTCTGGAAACCAGAATAGTCCAACATAAATACTCAGGACAAGGCAGGAGTCGAACGCTATCTTTAACAAAGTTAGTTCCTGTAATCACCCACTGGGGTGGGCTGCTGCTCAGATTATTGTGCCCAACAGTTCTTTCATAGTAAGAAACATAATTAAATCTTCTCTCTTGAAACATGAAAGGAATACCGTATATTACTCAAATTATGGGTTATATAAGCTCGATAGCTATTTAGTAGAGTCTGTTGTACACAATCTTAAACAGCAATGCTATACAAAATCACAGGATTGCTCATTATGCCAGGTTGTTTCATGATGGATTCGTGGCGCTCGACCAGTTTCTACGGACCAAAACAACATGCTACGTCTGTCGTGAATAGTTATTTAACGGGATTAGCTGTTACTGTACCATACGTTGACAGATACACAAGATTAGTGATAACATAGTGTGGTTAAAGGATATTTGAAAAATAAATTTGGATCATAGAAATATATCCGAGTTATTGCTAATTGACCAGTTTTTCCTATTCGGCACATTACACACACACACACACACACACACACACACACACACACACACACACACACACACACACACACACACACACACACACACACACACACACACACACTGATGCAGAGTCCGAATCTGCGCACTGTGCATCAAAGTACATAGACCAGTTTTTCCTATTCGGCACATTACACACACACACACACACACACACACACACACACACACACACACACACACACACACACACTGATGCAGAGTCCGAATCTGCGCACTGTGCATCAAAGTACACAATACTCTTGAATCATACTGCGGAGGCTCGAATCCTACTGTTCACTGAGAGATAATGCTTGTAAATAATTTCACCGGTTTTCAAATAGTTAAGCGTGTCTCTTGTGTGTATGGTTGGTAAGAGCGACTTTGTGAGCAGGAATTATAAGAGCGACTCTTGTGAGCAGGAATTATAAGAGCGACTCTTGTGGGCAGGAATTATAAGAGCGACTCTTGTGGGCAGAATGGTAAAAGCAGCTCCTATGACTAAGTGGTAATAACTACTATTGTCAACAAGGTGATAAGAGCGATTCTTGTGAGAAAGGGTGGTGAGTGGCTCTTATGAGCAAAGGTCATAAGGCCAACTCTGGTAAGGGCAGCTCTTGTGAGCAGGGATGGTAAGGGCAGCTCTTGTGAGCAGGGGTGGTAAGCGCACCTCTTGTGAGCACGGGTGGTAAGAGCAGCTCTTGTGAGCAGGGATGATAAGGGCAGCTCGTGTGTGCACGGGTGGTAAGAGCAGCTCTTGTGAGCAGGGATGGTAAGGGCAGCTCTTGTGTGCACGGGTGGTAAGAGCAGCTCTTGTGAGCAGGGATGGTAAGGGCAGCTCTTGTGTGCACGGGTGGTAAGAGCAGCTCTTATGAAGACTTCCTCTTCCAGTTTCTTGTGAATGCAAATTCGAATTACGATGAGGATAATCAGAAGGAACGGGAGAGATGGAAAGTGGAAAGGGAGAGGGATAGAGGAGAGGGAGAGGGATAGAGGAGAGGGAGAGGGATAGAGAGAGAGAGAGAGGGATGAAAAGACGGATAGAGGGAGAGGGATGGAGAAAGGAGAGGGATAGGGAGAGGGGAGGAGTGGGATAGAGAGAGGGAGAGGGATAGAGAGGGGAGAGGGATAGAGAGAGCAGAGGGAGAGGGATAAAGAGAGCAGAGGGAGAGAGGAGAGGGATGGAGAGGGAGAGGGATAGAGGAGAGGGAGAAGGATAGATAGAGGAGAGGGATAGAGAACAGAAAGGGAGATGGATAGAAGAAAGAGAGGGTGAGGAATATAGAGGAAAAATGAGAGGGATAGAAAGGAGGAGCGGGTGAGGATGGAAAAACAAGAGAAGGAGAAAGAGCAAAAAAAGAGGGAGATGGATAGTAGAAAAACAGAGGGATAGAGAAAAGCAGCAGTAGAGGGATGGAAAGGAGGAGGAGGAGATGTTGAAGGAAAGGAGGAAGAGGAGGACATAGGGGGAAAGAGAGAGAGGATGAAGGAAGGGGAGGGGAAATGAGAGGGAAATGGAAAGGAGAAGGAATTAGAGAAACAGGTTAGGGAGAAGGATGAGGTGAGGGATAGGAAGAATTTATAGGATGGATATCAAGAGGGGTAAAAAGCATAGAGAGAAGGATAGGGAAATTTGAAAAGACGCTTTAAGCCCGAGTGCAACTTGGTATTGCGTTCTCATGCTTAGAGGACGGAGGTTTGAGCCTCCAATACTACTTGTGCTGAATGACACGCATGGTTTCAGCGCTTCATGTATATATGCAAAATAACCGCAGGGGGAGTTGTAAAGGGTTATTTTGCATCTTTCATCGTTCCTTCGCGATTATTACATGCGTACGCACGCGCGCATATTCACACACGCGCACGCACACACACACACACGCGCACACACACACACGCGCGCGCGCGCGCACACACACACACACACACACACACACACACACACACACACACACACACACACACACACACACACACACACACACACACACACACACACACACACACACACACACACACACACACAGGACCCTGTACACTGTGTACGTTAGACCCATATTGGAGTATGCGGCACCAGTTTGGAACCCACACCTAGCTAAACACGTCTTTAAATATATATTACACAAATAGTCGCAGTGCCAGGAATAAGATGGACGAGTTGAGACTAGTTGCTAGTGCAGGTAACATTGATGTATTTGCCTTAACTGAGACGTGGTTTAATTCAAAAAGTCGGGACATACCTGCGGAATGTCACATTCAGGGTTTTAAATTGTTCCAAGTAAATAGAAGTGTTGGGAAGGGAGGTGGGGTGGCATTGTATGTCCGAGATCGCTTGAACTGTTGCATAAAAACGGGTATTAAGTCTGAAGTAACACATACAGAGTCTGTTGTTAGGTAAGACACATATGCAACAGTTAGGTATCTTTATTTCGAAACGTTTCGCCTACACAGTAGGCTTCTTCAGTCGAGTACAGAAAAGTTGATAGAAGCAGAAGATACTTGAAGACGATGTACTTGGGAATTCTTCGCTTGCCTAATTCTTGGGCACGACCTACTTCAACATTGAACAAATGTTACACGACCTATGACTGCTGCACCTCTCCTGTCACTTCATCTCCATATTGTTTCATACTATGGAACAATGCTCTTCTCCAGACTGAGGGACTGACCACCTCAAAACTTTAAGGGTGATGGACTGATTACATCGTCTTCAAGTATCTTCTGCTTCTATCAACTTTTCTGTACTTGACTGAAGAAGCCTACTGTGTAGGCGAAACGTTTCATAATAAAGATACCTAACTGTTGCATATGTGTCTTACCTAACAACCTGTCGGTATTTTGTACCATTTTACGGTTTATAAGCTCCTTCTCAGCACGTATGCCGTATTCTATTCAAGATTGATGGACTGACCACATCGACTCAAGGTTGAGGGACTGATTACCTCATTCTCCTCCTGTTCAAGATTCTCCTTTGTATGGACTGAGGAAGCCACTGTGTAGCGAAACGTTTCCTCAATAAAGATACCCAAGAGTTGCACATGTGTCTAATTTATCATATAATTTGTTGCAGTCATTACAAGGGATTATGTATACCCCTGCAGAGGATGGAGGCCTGTCCTGTCTACTACTTGTGATGTCCTTGATGGTCGTGGTTGTGGAGGTAGATACTTGGAATGATGTATTGGAAAAGATGTTGGAAACATGTTTGGCAATGGAGTTGGTGGGGAGGACTATGTATCTCTTCTCGGCAGTGTCTTCTCTGGGTGTGTTGAAGATGTTTAATGGTATAAACCTTGGTAATAAATACCGACAAGTTGGTTTAGAAAGAAACGTAAGCAAACACTATAACATATTTATTAGAAAACGTTTCGGTCCTGGGACCTTGATCACTTCAGAAGTGATCAAGGTCCCAGGACCGAAACGTTTTCTAATAAATATGTTATAGTGTTTGCTTACGTGTCTTTCTAAACCAAGATGTTTAATGCCCGCCGTCTGCAGTCTCTGATGAAGTGACGAGGATAATGGAGTTTAGAAAATACTTGTTCAATTATAGTGCATTCTTCCTCAAGGAACTCATTGCTGCAGATTCTGAGTGCACGCAGGAAGAAGCCTATAATTACACCACGTTTGGTTTTGGTGTGGTGAGAGTAGAAGTGGAGAAGATCGTTTTGGTTGGTGGGTTTTCGATAGACTCTAAAACGAAGTTCGTGGTCAGCTTTGCAGAGCAGAACATCAAGGAAAGGAAGAGTGTTGTCGACTTATTCTTCAAGTGTGAACTGGATTGAAGGCTCGACCTGGTTGAGCTTGTCTTGGAGAGCTTGAACGTTGAAGCGTTTAGGAGTTATGAGGAGAATGTCGTCAACATAACGGAGCCAGGTGACAGACGAAGGAATAATGGTGGAGAAACGTTCGGCTTCTAGATGTTCCATGTATAGGTTCGCCAGGACCGCACTGAGTGGCGAACCCATGGGTAGTCCAAAAGTCTGCTGAAAGAGGTGATTTTCGAAAGAGAAACACGTAAAGCCAACACATAGTTCAACAAGGTCGATGAAATCGCTGGCTGGAATGGGAAGATCAAGTGAATCGTCAATTTTCCTGCGCAAGAGATCGATGGCTTGTGTAGTAGGTACTTTGGTGAATAGGGAAGTCACGTCAAGGTTGAAAAGTTTCTTGTTCCTGATGTTGATGTTGCGAATGCGATTGAGAAGATCACCCGAGTGTTTGAGATGTGCTGGACTGATAGTGCCCAAGAGTTTAGAGAGGTATTTTGCGAGAATTCCTGAGAGCTGGTGGGGAGCACTGCCTATTCCCGAGGATATGCGCCTCAGTGGGATACCAGGCTTGTGAGTTTTTGGCAGGCCGTACATTCTGGCAGGTCTGGGGTTGCTTGGGATGGTGTGCAGAAGTTTCTTCCCTTGTTCTGAGCCCCTCAGAATGCGGCGAGTCCTTTGAAGAAAAGTTTTAGTAAGGTTGTCCACTTGGTTAGTTGTGAGAGGTTTGTAGGTATCTGGGTCATTAAGTAGGTTGAGCATTTTGTTCCTGTAATCGCCAGTGTTCATGATAACACCACCTCCTTTATCAGCGGTGGTGACCCTGATGGTCGTGTCTGCTGCTAAACCTTTGAGTGCATTGATGTAACGTCGAGGTATGACTGGGGAGCTGCGTGTTGAGATGACAAGCTCAACCAGGTCGAGCCTTCAATCCAGTTCACACTTGAAGAAGTCGACAACACTCTTCCTTTCCTTGATGTTCTGATCTGCAAAGCTGACCACGAACTTCGTTTTAAAGTCTATCGAAAACCCACCAACCAAAACGATCTTCTCCACTTCTACTCTCACCACGACACCAAAACCAAACGTGGTGTAATTATAGGCTTCTTCCTGCGTGCACTCAGAATCTGCAGCAATGAGTTCTTGAGGAAGAATGCACTATAATTGAACAAGTATTTTCTAAACTCCACTATCCTCGTCACTTCATCAGAGACTGCAGACGGCGGGCATTAAACATCTTCAACACACCCAGAGAAGACACTGCCGAGAAGAGATACATAGTCCTCCCCACCAACTCCATTGCCAAACATGTTTCCAACATCTTTTCCAATACATCATTCCAAGTATCTACCTCCACAACCACGACCATCAAGGACATCACCAGTAGTAGACAGGACAGGCCTCCATCCTCTGCAGGGGTATACATAATCCCTTGTAATGACTGCAACAAATTATATGTGGGCGAAACATCAAGAGACCTCCAAACACGTATTTCAGAACACCAATATGCAAGCAGAACTGACTGATACAAGGAATGCCTGTGTACAACATCGTAATTCACACAACCATTTAATTAACTACAGAAACTCGAGACCTATCGCCACAGAAGACAACACTCAATACCGAAGAATCTTGGAATCATCGCTTATCTCTATAACCAACAATTTCAACCAGAACAACGGCTTCTATAACATAGCTGAACCACTCGCCAAGAAACTTCATCGCTATCCCACATAAGAACATAGAACACTGCAGAAGGTCTACTCACAACTTGTCCAATACCCCGGCCAAGCTACCCAAGACTCTATAACTCCACCCGGTAGATCATCAGATGCAGCATTCTCCACCTGACCTCAACATTCTGAACATGACTATAAATACTCCCGTACCTTCCACCCCAGGTAGATCTGTGTGTGACTTGAAAAAGCCCACTGTGTGGGTGAAACGTTGTCAATAAAGGATCACATTATACTGCATATGTGTTTATATTTCCACTGTGTCGGTATTTGATACCATTTATTTCCATTGCCTATTACTAGTTCTCCTAGTACTCATATTACTACCCTGAGACTTCACAGTTTTCCCGCCAAAACCCATACCACTAACTATTCCTAGTTTAAAGACCTAACAGCTCCCTCCACTGCAGTTGCCAGTGCTCCCACCCCAGACCTAGATAAGTAAACCCCATCCCTGGCATACATGTCATTTCTGCCATAGAAGAGGTCCCAGTTGTCAATGAATGTTACCGCATTTTCCTTACAGTATTTGTCCAGCTAGCAATTGACACCAATTGCTCTGGACAACCATTCATTTCCAACACCTCTCCTTGGCAAAATGCCACACATGACAGGTTTCCCACCCTTCCTCCTAATTATCTCTATTGCTGACCTATACCTGCTAATCAGGTCCTCACTCCTACGTGTGCCAACATCGTTGCCTCCAGCACTGAGACAGATAATAGGATTGCTCCCATTACCTATCATGATGTCATCCAGACGGCTAACAATATCCTTCATCCCAGCCCCAGGAAAACACACACTCTGCCTCCTACTCCTATCCTTCAAGCAGAATGCCCTATCCATGTACCTAATCTGGCTATCCCCAACAACAACAATGTTTTTACCTTCCTTCGCGTCGTCCGTAGTGATGCTCCCAGTAGTCGACTCACATTCGTCAGGTAGCATTACACCACTTGTGGAATTCGTCAAGACGTTCTCGATGGTCTTCGTTGGGGTTTCTAGGGATGTCTCAATCATGTCTGCCAATGCTTCCTTGGTGCTCGTTGTGGCATTCCCAGTAGAACACTCACATTCGTCAGGTAGCACCGAGAATGGGTTGGAAGTTTCCACGGTAGTCTTTTGGTTTCTCGTTGTTTCTGCCTCTCCAACCGTTTTCTTGATCTTCAGCTTGGTTCCATGTTGCCCGGCCACTGACCAAGCTCCCCTCTTAACCTGGGGACTCACAACAGGAGGATTACTACGAATCCTCTTGTTCTCCTCCGTTAATCGCCGTATCTCCATCTTAGCAACTCTGAGCTCTTCTCTCAGCTGCTGGTAAAGTTGCTCAAGAGAGGGCATCCTGGTTCAGATTCACAGAGAGCACACAAACAGGTCTTCACAGAGCTAAGTACACGTCACCTACAGAATGGACATAAATTCGTTAGAAAACATTCAGCGTAGGATGACTAAATTAATACATAGCATTAGAAATCTTCCTTATGAAGAAAGATTGAAGACTCTTAAGTTACATTCACTTTGTAGATGAATGGTTCAGAGAACCGACATGATGATAAATTAGACACATGTGCAACTCTTGGGTATCTTTATTGAGGAAACGTTTCGCCACACAGTGGCTTCATCAGTCCATACGTAGGAGAAACTAGAAGCTAGAAACTAGAAGTTTCTCCTACGTATGGACTGATGAAGCCACTGTGTGGCGAAACGTTTCCTCAATAAAGATACCCAAGAGTTGCACATGTGTCTAATTTACATTCACTTGTTAGACGAAGAATGAGGGGACACCTGATCGAAGTGTATAAGTGGAAGATAGGTATTAATAAAGGGGATATTAACAAGGTCTTGAGGATATCTTTCCAAGAGAGAACCCGCAGTAATGGATTTAAATTAGATAAGTTTAGATTTAGAAAGGACATAGGAAAGTATTGGTTTGGAAATAGGGTAGTAGATGAGTGGAACAGTCTACCTAGTTGGGTTATTGAGGCTAGGACTTTGGGCAGTTTCAAATTTAGGTTGGATAAATACAGTACCATTCATTGACAACTGGGACAACTTCTATGGCCGAAATGACATGTATGCCAGGGATGGGGTTCACTTATCCAGGGCAGGTGTGGGTTTTCTTGCTAACTCAGTTGAGGGGGTTGTTAGGACTTTAAACTAGGATTAGTTAGAGGTATGGGTTTAGAAATGATAAATAATGAGTATGGATATATTGACTTATGCTCTGATATTAAGAATCTTAATAGTAACTGTCATGGAGTAACTCTGGGTAATGATAATTTCAGAAATTGTGTAAAAACAAAGATGAATAGGAAAAATGTGCAGAAGAAAAAACATATGATGGTATTTTATGCTAACAGTCGAAGTGCAAGAAATAAAATTAATGAACTACGTTTGGTAGCATGTGCTGGGAACTTTGATATCATTGCATTAACTGAAACGTGGTATGATTTAAAGAGTCGGGATATGACTGCTGAGTGTAATATTCAGGGATTTAAGTTGTTCAATGTGGATAGATGTAATGGGAAGGGGGGAGGAGTTGCATTGTATGTTCGAGAAAATATTAATTGTTGCATAAAAACAGGTATAAAAATAGATGGAGCAGTAACAGAGACTGGGTAGAGTTCGTGGAGGGCCAAGAAAAACTAATTCTAGGTGTAATATACCGACCTCCAGGCTTGGATCACGATAGAGGGAGACTTCTTTGGGACGAAATTGTTAGGGCTTCTGGACACAGTAACATAGTCATAGTAGGGGACTTTAACTTTAGTCAAATTGACTGGAATTCTTTGACAGGTAATCTAGAGTCCAGTGACTTTATGGAAACAGTTCAGGACTGTTTTCTGAAACAGCGTAACTGAGCCTACCAGGGGTAATAATTTGCTAGACCTAGTCTTGTCAAATAAGGAAACACTCGTGAATAATCTGGAGATCACTGAAGAGCTTGGCGCAAGTGATCACAAATCCATCACTTTTAGCATTAATTGGGAATGCAAGAATAATGATAATACAGTAAAAATCCCTGATTTTCGTTCTGCCGAATATAATGGACTTAGGGAACATATGTCTAATCTTGATTGGGGTTATCTAGCTAATGATTTTATTGACGATAATCATACTTATGAATATGAAGGGATCTGCTTTTATGATTGTTTTCTTAATAATGTACACAGTGCCCAGAGTATATACATTCCCCAGAGAGAAATTAGGTCTAATAATAACGATCCCAAATGGGTTAACAGGAGGCTAAAGCATCTATTAGGGGAGAAAAGGGGAATTTATAGGCGCATCAGAAGAGGAGAGGTTAACCTTACTGACCAATATGTTCAGCGTAAAAGAGAAATAAAAAACGCGATTAGAAAGGCTAAACGTGACTATGAAATTAGAGTTGCTAGTGAATCAAAGACTAATCCAAAGGGGTTCTTTCAAGTGTATAGGACGAAGGTGAAGGAAAAAGTAGGACCTCTGAAAACTGGGAATGGGCAGCTGACGGATAATAAACTGGAAATGTGTTCCTTATTTAATGACTATTTTTTGTCAGTTTTTACACAGGAAGATGTAAATGAGATTCCAGTAATTAACAATTATTTAGTTCCTGATGAATTTAAGTTAACTAATATTACTGTCACGAGGGACATGGTTATTAAACAGATAGATAAACTGAAACAAAATAAGTCCCCGGGACCCGATGAGTTGTTTTCAAGGGTACTTAAGGAATGCAAGATGGAGCTTAGTCAGCCATTAACGAGTGTATTCAATGCGTCCATCCTAACCAGTGTTGTGCCAGAGTTGTGGAAGATGGCTAATGTGGTTCCTATATTCAAATCAGGGGATAAGTCCACTCCTTCAAATTACCGTCCAATAAGCTTGACATCTATAGTGGGCAAGTTATTAGAATCAATTATAGCTGACATTATCAGAAGTCACCTTGAAGAGCATAATTTGATAAATGAATCTCAGCATGGATTCCCGAGAGGTCGTTCCTGCCTGACTAACTTGCTGACGTTCTTCAATAGAGCATTTGAGGCAGTTGACAGTGATAAGGAATATGATATTGTTTATTTGGATTTTAGTAAAGCCTTCGACAGAGTACCTCACAAGAGACTCTTGAGAAAAGTGGCAGCTCATGGTATAAGAGGTAAAGTTCTAGCATGGATTGAGGCATGGCTTACCAATAGAAAGCAGAGAGTTACCATTAATGGAGTGAAATCTGAATGGGGATTAGTCACTAGTGGCGTTCCACAAGGGTCAGTTTTAGGCCCTCTCCTGTTCATAATTTACATTAATGACCTTGATGAAGGGATTACTAGTGACATGAGTAAGTTTGCTGATGATACAAAGATAGGCCGTATAATTCACTCTGAGGAGGATATCAATGAACTCCAGGACGATTTGAACAAATTAATGTCTTGGTCTGGAAAATGGCAGATGGAGTTTAATATGGATAAGTGTAAGGTACTTGCCCTTGGTAATGAAAATAACCCTCGAAGCTATAATCTAGGTGAAGTAGAGCTTGGTCATACAGAATGTGAAAAAGACTTGGGAGTCATGGTAAGCAGAAATCTAAAGCCAAGACAGCAGTGCCTTAGTGTGCGCAACAAGGCCAACAGATTACTTGGATTTATCTCAAGAAGCATGAGTAGCAGAAGTCCAAAAGTTATTTTACAGCTCTATACATCACTAGTGAGGCCTCATTTAGATTATGCTGCTCAGTTTTGGTCCCCTTACTACAGGATGGACATAGACTCATTAGAGAACATACAGTGGTGACGTGTACTTAGCTCAGTGGTGACGTGTACTTAGCTCAGTGGTGACGTGTACTTAGCACAGTGGTGACGTGTACTTAGCTCAGTGGTGACGTGTACTTAGCTCAGTGGTGACGTATACTTAGCTGAGTGGTGACGTGTACTTAGTTCAGTGGTGACGTGTACTTAGCTCTGTGAAGACCTGTTTGTGTGCTCTCTGTGAATTGAACCAGGATGCCCTCTCTTGAGCAACTTTACCAGCAGCTGAGAGAAGAGCTCAGAGTTGCTAAGATGGAGATACGGCGATTAACGGAGGAGAACAAGAGGATTCGTAGTAATCCTCCTGTTGTGAGTCCCCAGGTTAAGAGGGGAGCTTGGTCAGTGGCCGGGCAACATGGAACCAAGCTGGAGATCAAGAAAACGGTTGGAGAGGCAGAAACAACGAGAAACCAGAAGACTACCGTGGAAACTTCCAACCCATTCTCGGTGCTACCTGACGAATGTGAGTGTTCTACTGGGAATGCCACAACGAGCACCAAAGAAGCATTGGCAGACGTGAGTAAGACATCCCTAGAAACCCCAACGAAGACCATCGAGAACGTCTTGACGAATTCTACAAGTGATGTAATGCTACCTGTACTTAACTCAGTGGTGACCTGTACTTAACTCTGTGAAGAAGTGTCTTGTTTGCTCCCGTGGACTGAACCAAGATGCCCTCCATCGAGCAACTTTACCAGCAACTTAAGGAAGAATTGAGGGCAGCGAAGATGGAGATACGGCGATTGACCGAGGAAAACAAAAGGATTCGTAGTAGTCCTCCTGTTTCGAGTCCTCAGGTCAAGAAGGGATCGTGGTCAGTGGCGGGACAGCAGGGGACGACGTAGTTGACGATCAAGAAGACGAATGGAAAGCCAGAAACGATGAAGAAGAAAGAGACTGCTGTGGAAACTCCCATGGAAACCTCCAACGCATTCTCGGTGCTACCCGACGAATGTGAGTCGACTACTGGGATCGTCACGACAAACGACAACAAGGAAGGTAAGAATATTGTTGTTGTTGGGGATAGCCAGGTTAGATACATGGATAGGGCATTCTGCTTGAAGGACAGGAGTAGGAGACAAAGGGTATGCTTTCCTGGGGCTGGGATGGAGAACATTGTTAGCCGGCTTGACAACATCATGAACGGTAATGGGATCAATCCTATTATTTGCCTCAGTGCTGGAGGCAATGATGTAGGCAAGCGTAGAAGTGAGGATTTAGTTAGAAAGCTCAGGACAGCTATAGACATGATTAGGAAGAAGGGGGGGCGCCCTGTTATATGTGGCATTTTGCCAAGAAGAGGTGTTGGTAATGAATGGTTGTCCAGAGCAATTGGTATTAATTGTTGGCTGGATAAACACTGTAAGGATAATGCAGTACCATTCATTGACAACTGGGACAACTTCTATGGCCGAAATGACATGTATGCCAGGGATGGGGTTCACTTATCCAGGGCAGGTGTGGGTTTTCTTGCTAACTCAGTTGAGGGGGTTGTTAGGACTTTAAACTAGGATTAGTTAGAGGTATGGGTTTAGAAATGATTAATAATGAGTATGGATATATTGACTTATGCTCTGTTATTAAGAATCTTAATAGTAACTGTCATGGAGTAACTCTGGGTAATGATAATTTCAGAAATTGTGTAAAAACAAAGATGAATAGGAAAAATGTGCAGAAGAAAAAACATATGATGGTATTTTATGCTAACAGTCGAAGTGCAAGAAATAAAATTAATGAACTACGTTTGGTAGCATGTGCTGGGAACTTTGATATCATTGCATTATCTGAAACGTGGTATGATTTAAAGAGTCGGGATATGACTGCTGAGTGTAATATTCAGGGATTTAATTTGTTCAATGTGGATAGATGTAATGGGAAGGGGGGAGGAGTTGCATTGTATGTTCGAGAAAATATTAATTGTTGCATAAAAACAGGTATAAAAATAGATGGAGCAGTAACAGAGTCTCTTTGGGTAGAGTTCGTGGAGGGTCAAGAAAAACTAATTCTAGGTGTAATATACCGACCTCCAGGCTTGGATCACGGTAGAGGGAGACTTCTTTGGGACGAAATTGTTAGGGCTTCTGGACACAGTAACATAGTCATAGTAGGGGACTTTAACTTTAGCCAAATTGACTGGAATTCTTTGACAGGTAATCTAGAGTCCAGTGACTTCATGGAAACAGTTCAGGACTGTTTTCTGAAACAGTGTGTAACGGAGCCTAGCAGGGGTAATAATTTGCTAGACCTAGTCTTGTCAAATAAGGAAACACTCGTGAATAATCTGGAGATCACTGAAGAGCTTGGCGCAAGTGATCACAAATCCATCACTTTTAGCATTAATTGGGAATGCAAGAATAATTATAATACAGTAAAAATCCCTGATTTTCGTTCTGCCGATTATAATGGACTTAGGGAACATCTGTCTAATCTTGATAGGGGTTATCTAGCTAATGATTTTATGGACGATAATCATACTTATGAATTTGAAGGGATCTGCTTTTATGATTGTTTTCTTAATAATGTACACAGTGCCCAGAGTATATACATTCCCCAGAGAGAAATTAGGTCTAATAATAACGATCCCAAATGGGTTAACAAGAGGCTAAAGCATCTATTAGGGGAGAAAAGGGGAATTTATAGGCGCATCAGAAGAGGAGAGGTTAACCTTACTGACCAATATGTTCAGCTTAAAAGAGAAGTAAAAAAGGCGATTAGAAAGGCTAAACGTGACTATGAAATTAGAGTTGCTAATGAATCAAAGACTAATCCAAAGGGGTTCTTTCAAGTGTATAGGACGAAGGTGAAGGAAAAAGTAGGACCTCTGAAATCTGGGAATGGACAGCTGACGGATAATGAACTGGAAATGTGTTCCTTATTTAATGACTATTTTTTGTCAGTTTTTACACAGGAAGATGTAAATGAGATTCCAGTAATTAACAATTATTTAGTTCCTGATGAATTTAAGTTAACTAATATTACTGTCACGAGGGACATGGTTATTAAACAGATAGACAAACTGAAACAAAATAAGTCCCCGGGACCCGATGAGTTGTTTTCAAGGGTACTTAAGGAATGCAAGATGGAGCTTAGTCAGCCATTAACGAGTGTATTCAATGCGTCCATCCTTACCAGTGTTGTGCCAGAGTTGTGGAGGATGGCTAATGTGGTTCCTATATTCAAATCAGGGGATAAGTCCACTCCTTCAAATTACCGTCCAATAAGCCTGACATCTATAGTGGGCAAGTTATTAGAGTCAATTATAGCTGACATTATCAGAAGTCACCTTGAAGAGCATAACTTGATAAATGAATCTCAGCATGGATTCACGAGAGGTCGTTCCTGCCTGACAAACTTACTGACGTTCTTCAATAGAACATTTGAGGCAGTTGACAGTGATAAGGAATATGATATTGTTTATTTGGATTTTAGTAAAGCCTTCGACAGAGTACCTCACAAGAGACTCTTAAGACAAGTGGCAGCTCATGGTATAGGAGGTAAAGTTCTAGCATGGATTGAGGCATGGCTTACCAATAGAAAGCAGAGAGTTACCATTAATGGAGTGAAATCTGAATGGGGATTAGTCACTAGTGGCGTTCCACAAGGATCAGTTTTAGGGCCTCTACTGTTCATAATTTACATTAATGACCTTGATGAAGGGATTACTAGTGACATGAGTAAGTTTGCTGATGATACAAAGATAGGCCGTATAATTCACTCTGAGGAGGATATCAATGAACTCCAGGACGATTTGAACAAATTAATGTCTTGGTCTGAAAAATGGCAGATGAAGTTTAATGTGGATAAGTGTAAGGTACTTGCCCTTGGTAATGAAAATAACCCTCGAAGCTATATCTAGGTGAAGTAGAGCTTGGTCATACAGAATGTGAAAAAGACTTGGGAGTCATGGTAAGCAGAAATCTAAAGCCAAGACAGCAGTGCCTTAGTGTGCGCAACAAGGCCAACAGATTACTTGGATTTATCTCAAGAAGTATAAGTAACAGAAGTCCAAAAGTTATTTTACAGCTCTATACATCACTAGTGAGGCCTCATTTAGATTATGCTGCTCAGTTTTGGTCCCCTTACTACAGGATGGACATAGACTCATTAGAGAACATACAGAGAAGAATGACTAAAATGATTTACTGTGTAAGGAACCTCCCGTATGAAGATAGACTTAAAGCCTTAAATCTCCACTCTCTGGAGAGGCGTAGAATGAGGGGAGATATCATTGAAGTGTATAAGTGGATGACGGGCATAAACAACGGAGACATTAATAAAGTACTGAGGGTGTCGAACCAGGTGAGAACCAGGAATAATGGATTTAAGTTGGATAAATTTAGATTTAGAAAGGACATGGGTAAGTACTGGTTTTCTAACAGAGTTGTAGATGCGTGGAACAGTCTTCCCAGTGGGGTGATAGAGGTTAGGACCTTGGGTAGCTTTAAGAAGAGACTGGACAAATATATGAGTGGGAGGGGCTGGGTTTGATTGGTGTCAAGGGGTACGGGAGTTATTTCTTGAGTAGCTTTAGGTAGATGTCGTTTTGATAAGGACCTGCCTCGTATGGGCCAGTAGGCCTTCTGCAGTGTTCCTACATTCTTATGTTCTTATGTTCTTATAGCTCTCTTCGTTACCCCAGTCAACAGATGATAAGTGTTCTCTAAGCCCATCGTAATCTGCTAAGCGAAAATCTGGGACTGTTACTGAGTTATCCCTACTATCATACTTCCATTCAATTCTAAATGTAATTGATTTGTGGTCGCTAACACCCAGTTCCTCTGAAACTTCTAAATTATTAACAAGGGATTCATTGTTTGCCAGAACTAAGTCAAGCAGGTTATTACCCCTTGTAGGTTCTGTCACAAACTGCTTCAAAAAACAATCCTGAACTACTTCTAAGAAGTCGTATGATTCTAAATTCCCAGTCAAGAAATTCCAATCAATATGACTAAAGTTAGTCTCCTAGAATTACTACATCATCGTGCCTTGTGGCCCTAACAATTTCCTCCCATAGTAGTCTCCCCTGGTCCCTATCTAAATTTGGGGGACGGTATATCACACCTAAAGTTAATTTTTCATGTCCCTCTGAAAATTCTATCCAAACAGACTCTGTATGTGTTACTTCAGACTTAATACCCGTTTTTATGCAACAGTTCAAGCGATCTCGGACATACAATGCCACCCCACCCCCCTTCCCGATACTTCTATCTACTTGGAACAATTTAAAACCCTGAATGTGACATTCTGCAGGCATGTCCCGACTTTTTGAATTAACCACGTCTCAGTAATGGCAAATATATCTATGTTACCTGCACTAGCAACTAGTCTCAACTCGTCCATCTTATTCCTAGCACTGCGACTATTTGTGTAATAAATATTTAAAGACCCTCCTCTCTCTTTACCCTTCCTGCTCCTTTCTGTTATTCCACTAAACCTATTACTGTCCTTGTCAATTAGTGCCACTGGCTTTCCAATATCCACCTCATTTTGCCTATTACTAGTTCTCCTAGTACTCATATTACTACCCTGAGACTTCACAGTTTTCCCGCCAAAACCCATACCACTAACTATTCCTAGTTTAAAGACCTAACAGCTCCCTCCACTGCGTTGGCCAGTGCTCCCACCCCACACCTAGATAAGTGAACCCCATCCCTGGCATACATGTCATTTCTGCCATAGAAGAGGTCCCAGTTGTCAATGAATGTTACTGCATTTTCCTTACAGTATTTGTCCAACCAGCAATTGACACCAATTGCTCTGGACAACCATTCATTTCCAACTCCTCTCCTTGGCAAAATGCCACATATGACAGGTTTCCCACCCTTCCTCCTAATTATCTCTATTGCTGACCTATACCTGCTAATCAGGTCCTCACTCCTACGTCTGCCAACATCGTTGCCTCCAGCACTGAGACAGATAATAGGATTGCTCCCATTACCTCTCATGATGTCATCCAGACGGCTAACAATATCCTTCATCCCCGCCCCAGGAAAACACACTCTCTGCCTCCTACTCCTATCCTTCAAGCAGAATATCCTATCCATGTACCTAATCTGGCTATCCCCAACAACAACAATGTTTTTACCTTCCTTGGCGTCGTCCGTCGTGATGCTCCGAGTAGTCGACTCACATTCGCCAGGTAGCATTACACCACTTGTAGAATTCGTCAAGACGTTCTCGATGGTCTTCGTTGGGGTTTCTAGGGAAGTCTTACTCACGTCTGCCAATGCTTATTTGGTGCTCGTTGTGGCATTCCCAGTAGAACACTCACATTCGTCAGGTAGCACCGAGAATGGGTTGGAAGTTTCCACGGTAGTCTTCTGGTTTCTCGTTGTTTCTGCCTCTCCAACCGTTTTCTTTATCTTCAGCTTGGTTCCATGTTGCCCGGCCACTGACCAAGCTCCCCTCTTAACCTGGGGACTCACAACAGAAGGATTACTACGAATCCTCTTGTTCTCCTCCGTTAATCGCCGTATCTCCATCTTAGCAACTCTGAGCTCTTCTCTCAGCTGCTGGTAAATTTGCTCAAGAGAGGGCATCCTGGTTCAATTCACAGAGAGCACACAAACAGGTCTTCACAGAGCTAAGTACACGTCACCACTAAGTACACATCAGAGCTTATTTCTTGGGTAGCATTGAAAATTGGGTTGGGGAAATGTTTTGTTAGTGGGATGAATTGTAAAGGACCTGCCTAGTATGGGCCAACAGGCCTGCTGCAGTGTTCCTCCTTTCTTATGTTCTTATGTAAAAAAACTAGAGAAAGTGCAATGGTTTGCAACAAGACTAGTCCCAGAGCTAAGGGGTAAGTCCTACGAGGAAAGGCTAAGGGAAATCGACATGACGACACTGGAGGACAGGAGAGATAGGGGGGACATGATAACGACATTTAAAATGCTAGTGCAGGTAACATAGATGTATTTGCCATTACTGAGACGTGGTTTAATTCAAAAAGTCGGGACATGCCTGCAGAATGTCACATTCAGGGTTGTAAATTGTTCCAAGTAGATAGAAGTATCGGGAAGGGGGGTGGGGTGGCATTGTATGTCCGAGATCGCTTGAACTGTTGCATAAAAACGGGTATTAAGTCTGAAGTAACACATACAGAGTCTGTTTGGATAGAATTTTCAGAGGGGCATGAAAAATTAATTTTAGGTGTGATATACCGTCCCCTTAATTTAGATAGGGACCAGGGGAGACTACTATGGGAGGAAATTTTTAGGGCCACAAGGCACGATAATGTAGTAATTCTAGGAGACTTTAACTTTAGTCATATTGATTGGAATTTCTTGACTGGGAATTTAGAATCATACGATTTCTTAGAAGTAGTTCAGGATTGTTTTTTGAAGCAGTTTGTGACAGAACCTACAAGGGGTAATAACCTGCTTGACTTAGTTCTGGCAAACAATGAATCCCTTGTTAATAATTTAGAAGTTTCAGAGGAACTGGGTGCTAGCGACCACAAATCAATTACATGTAGAATTGAATGGAAGTATGATAGTAGGGATAACTCAGTAACAGTCCCAGATTTTCGCTTAGCAGATTACGATGGGCTTAGAGAGCACTTAGCATCTGTTGACTGGGGTAACGAAGAGAGCTATCAATATGACAGTTTTCTGAACACAATACATGCTGCTCAAAGAACGTTTATCCCTTATAAGGAAATTAGATCAAATAGAAATGACCCAAAATGGATGAATAATAGGCTGAAATATCTACTAGGGCATAAGAAACGAATTTATAGGCGTATCAAAAGAGGCGAGGGTCATCTTATGAATCAGTATATTGACATTAAGAGGGACATTAAAAAGGGGATAAGAAAAGCTAAAAGGGACTATGAAATTAAAGTTGCTAGGGATTCTAAAACTAACCCAAAAAGTTTTTTCCAGGTCTATAGAACAAAAGTCAGAGATAAGATAGGTCCCCTTAAAAATAACTATGGGCATCTTACTGACAAAGAGAATGAAATGTGCTCGATTTTAAATAATTATTTTCTCTCGGTTTTTACACAGGAAGACACTAATAATATTCCGGTAATTAATTTTTATAGTGGATCAGAAGAAGATAAATTATGTAACATCACAGTCACTAGTGAAATGGTTGTGAAGCAGATAGACTGAAGCAAAATAAGTCACCGGGTCCTGATGAGGTTTTTTCAAGGGTTCTAAAGGAATGCAAAATGGAAGTCTGTGAACCATTAACTAATATTTTTAATTTATCTCTTCAAACAGGTGCAGTGTCTGATATGTGGAAGATGGCTAATGTAATTCCTATTTTTAAAACAGGGGACAAGTCGTTACCGTCAAATTACCGCCCAATAAGCCTGACCTCAATTGTAGGCAAATTACTAGAGTCAATTATAGCTGAGATTATAAGAAGCCATCTCGATAAGCATAGCTTGATTAATGATACTCAGCATGGATTCACAAGAGGCCGGTCTTGTCTAACTAATTTATTGACTTTCTTCAGTAAAGCTTTTGAGGCTGTTGACCACGATAAAGAATTTGATATTATTTACTTAGATTTTAGTAAGGCATTTGATAGAGTTCCGCACCAAAGACTGTTGAAGAAAGTAGCAGCTCATGGCATTGGGGGAAGGGTGCTCTCGTGGATCGAATCATGGCTCACAGACAGGAAGCAAAGAGTGTCCATAAATGGGGTTAAATCCGAGTGGGGATCAGTAACAAGTGGCGTTCCACAGGGATCAGTCTTGGGCCCGTTGTTGTTTATAATATATATCAATGATCTTGATGAAGGAATTACTAGTGATATGAGCAAATTCGCCGATGACACGAAGATAGGTAGGATAATTGATTCAAACGTAGATGTTAGGGAACTTCAGGAGGATTTAGACAAACTCTACTCTTGGTCAGAAAAGTGGCAGATGCAGTTCAATGTAGATAAATGCAAGGTTCTGAAGCTCGGGAGTGTCCATAACCCTAGCACTTATAAGTTAAATAATGTAGAACTTAACCATACAGATTGCGAAAAGGACTTGGGGGTTATGGTAAGCAGCAACCTTAAACCAAGACAGCAATGCCTAAGCGTACGTAATAAGGCAAATAGATTACTGGGATTTATATCAAGAAGTGTAAGCAACAGAAGTCCAGAGGTCATACTGCAGCTTTATACATCATTAGTAAGGCCTCACCTAGATTATGCAGCTCAATTCTGGTCTCCATATTACAGAATGGACATAAATTCGTTAGAAAACATTCAGCGTAGGATGACTAAATTAATACATAGCATTAGAAATCTTCCTTATGAAGAAAGATTGAAGACTCTTAAGTTACATTCACTTGTTAGACGAAGAATGAGGGGAGACCTGATCGAAGTGTATAAGTGGAAGATAGGTATTAATAAAGGGGATGTTAACAAGGTCTTGAGGATATCTCTCCAAGAGAGAACCCGAAGTAATGGATTTAAATTAGATAAGTTTAGATTTAGAAAGGACATAGGTAAGTATTGGTTTGGAAATAGGGTAGTAGATGAGTGGAACAGTCTACCTAGTTGGGTTATTGAGGCTAGGACTTTGGGTAGTTTCAAATTTAGGTTGGATAAATACATGAGTGGGATGGGTTGGATTTGAGTGGGACTTGCACATCAGAGCTTACTTCTTGGGTAGCATTTAAAATTGGGTAGGTCAAATGTTTGTTAGTGGGATGAATTGTAAAGGACCTGCCTAGTATGGGCCAACAGGCCTGCTGCAGTGTTCCTCCTTTCTTATGTTCTTATGTTCTTATGAATTGACAAGGTGGACAGAGACAGAATGTTCCTGAGATGGGACACAGAGGTTGAAGACTCAGATGAATCACAGGGATATTAGGAAGTATTTCTTAGTCACAGAGTAGTCAATAAGTGGAATAGTTTGGGAAGCGATGTAGTGGAGGCAGGATCCATTCATAGCTTTAAGCAGAGGTATGATAAAGCTCATGGTGCAGGGAGAGTGACCCAGTAGCGGATAGTGAAGAGGCGGGGCCAGGGGCTATGAAGCGACCCCTGCAACTACAACTAGGTGAGTACACACACACACACACACACACACACACGGGTGAGGATACGCGGCTCTCACCCGCGAGGCCCGGGTTCGATTCCCGGCACGGGAAACTGTTTCGGGGCCAGGAGCTCGGACTCGACCCCCGCAACCTCAACTAGGTGAGTACACACACACACACACAATCCCTCTCATTCCGTGTCCACTTTATTAGGTACACCCTTTTAGTGCAGGGTAGGGTTCCCCTTTGCTCCCAGAACATCCCAATGGATTCAACAAGGTGTTGCAAACATTACTCAAGAGATCCAGGCCTTGATGACATGACAGCATCAATGCAGATTTAACGGCTATACATTCATGCTGTGAATTTCCCGTTCCACAACATCCCAAAAGTTTACGCCAAAATCTGATCCCACCATCTGCATGTCACAGCAGATATTGGGATTCGTCAGATCAGGCGACGTTTTTCCAATCTTCATCTGTCCTGTTTTGGAGAGTCTGTCTATTTTTTTTGCCCTTAAATGAGAAGAATGGAACCCAGTGTGGTCTTCTGCTGCTATAGCGCATTCACTTAAGGGTTCAACGTATTGCGTGTACAGAAATGCTTTTCTGCATAGCACTTCCGGGGTTATTTGAGTTACTGTCACAGACCTGTCAGCACGTACTAGTCTGGCTATTCTCTGCTGACTACTTCCAGTTTCCAGGCATTTTCGCTCACAGAGCTGCAGTTCACTGGATATATGTTTTTCAAACTATTCTAGAGACTGTTACGCGTGAAAAATCCAGATAAGCAATTTCTGTGATACTCAAACCAGCCGTCTGGCACTAACAATCATTCCACGGTCAAAGTCACTTACATCGCATTTCTTCCCCATTTTGACGTTTGGTCTCGCCAACTGAACTTCTTGACCATGTCTGTGTGCTTTTAGGCATTGAGGGGCTGCCACGTGATTGGCTGATTAGATAGTTGCAGAAACGAGCAGGTATACAAGTATACCCAATAGGTAATACCGAATGGATAATACTTGCGATTTTTGGCTTAAATAGCAACGCTCTCTTTGCCGGATAAGGCAAACGAAAATTTGTGTTTGAAATAATTTCGTAGAAATTATTCTGAACCTAACGAAAAAAATATATTTCATTGCTTGTTTATTAAATTATTGTAAACTTATCTAAAATATATTTAGTTGGATTAGGCTAAATTAAGTTGCGCTTGTTATAATAAGGTTAGGTAAGTTTTCTGAGGTTCTTTTGGTACAAAATTATTAATTTTTATATTAACATAAATAAAAAATGTATCTTTAAACGTATAAGAAACTTTTTTTTTGAAAGGACTTAATTGTAAATGAGTTCTTTCTAATTAACCAGTTTTACCTATTCGGCACATTATATATATATATATATATATATATATATATATATATATATATATATATATATATATATATATATATATATATATATATATCCTAGGTAATAGGATGGTAGACTGCAACCATCCAGGGAGGTATTACAGTCCTGCCAAGTGAGTGTGAAACGGAAACCTGTAATTGTTTTACATGATGGTAGAATTGCTGGTGTCTTTTTTGTCTCATGTACTTGCAAGGTTTCAGGTACGTCTTGCTACTTCAGTTTACACTTAGGTCACACTGCACATGCATGTACAAGCATATATATACACGCCCCTCTGGGTTTTCCTCTGTTTTCTTACTAGTTCTTGTTTGTTTCTCCCTGTCTCATGGGGAAGTGGAACAGAATTCTTCCTCCGTAAGCCATGCCTGTCATTAGCGATTAAAATACCGGGAGCAAGGGGCTAGTAACCCCTTTTTCTGTATACACTTCTAAATTTTAAGAGAGACTTTCGTTTTTCTTTTTGTGCCACCTTGCCTTGATAGGATACGGCCAGTTGAAAGAAGAATACAGTGGAACCTCTACTTATGAGGCCTCCACGTGCGAGTTTTTCCAGATACGAGCAGTCGCTCGGTCGATTTTTTGCTTCCAGATGCCAGCGAAATTTCCATATGCGAGCAAGCCTCAAGGGAGGTTCCTTGATGCTGGTGAGGGGCTCTTGCTCTTGATCTAGGGAATTGAATCTCAGATGTTTGTTGGACTATCGTATTGAATCTCGGGCAATCTATGATGGGAAGATGCTTCTTAACGTAAACCAAAAATGAAATGAAAGAAATCGGACCATAAATAACGGAGTTCACTTCTCAGCCATTAGCCTCCCCTTAGCGGTATATTTTCGTATGGTTTTTGTGGTTGTATTCTCGTTTTTTTCGTCTCATTTGATAGAATGGAAGATATACTACAGAAATATATATGATTTTGATTGGTTTCACTACGAAAAGTTCCTTTAAATTGAGCTCAAAGTATCAGAAATGTTCGATTCTTTGGCGATGTTCAAGAGTAAACATGAGACGTCACCGTCCAATACCTGTCCGATTGGCACTGCCCCTCAACCTTCACATACTGGAAAGCTCTTCAACATGCTAGCAAAAGTGGGAGAAGACATCATGAGGTAGCAGTATCTGACAACATGAAGCAGCAGTGGCAGACATCTAATGTAACATAATAAACAATATTAACATAGAAACATGATATATACTCTAGAATGAGTAAAATACATGTCATTAGGTATGTGGCTAGTGGTGACAGCGGCCATTGTTGTTGGGCTTTACAGGGCCACCACAGCGGCCATTCCTGCTCCTGACTACATGTGTAGAGAACCTAGGATAACCCAAAAAAGTCAGACAGAGTGACTTATAATTGCTACACTTTGTCACTGACTCTTCCTGCTTTAGAATTGCCCAATCGTAGAAGTGGTACGCTGGTACTGCCTGGTCAAGTCCTTAACCCTCCACCTAGTTTGTTTATCGATGATTTCCTGCTGTAATTCCATGGAAATCATCCTCTTTTTCTTCTCAGCACTGTCCTTTGCACTTTCTTAGGACCCATGGTTAGAAACAAGAAATTTCGCAAAATAACTGCATGAAACGTGAGAACACGAGAATTCCCTCCATCGTGAGTGGAGTAGACTGAGCGTTGTTTTGATTCATACTGCCATCTCGCGGTGGCGTTCGGAAACTCAAGTCTGCCACTGCTGTTTCATGTTGTGTTCCACTGCTGCTTCATGTCTGCCACTGCTGCTTCATGTTGTCTGCCACTAATGATGTCTGCCACTAATGTTGTCTGCCACTAATGATGTCTACCACTGCTACCTCATGATGTTTGCCACTGCTGCTTCATGTCTGCCACTGCTGCTTCATGATGTTTGCTCCCACTTTTGCTAGGGTGCTGAAGAGCTTTCCAGTATGTGAAGGTTGAGGGGCAGTACCAGTCGGACAGGTATTGGACGGTGACGTCATTTGTTTACTCTTGAACATGGCCAAAGAATCGAACATTTCTGCTACTTTGAGCTCAGTTTCAAGGTACTTTTCTATAGTATATCTTCTATTCTATCAAATGAGACCCCAAAAAACGAGAACACAACCATAAACACCATACGATAATATATCGCTAAGGGGAGGCTAATGGCTGAGAAGTGAACTCCGTTATTTATGGTCCGATTTCTTTCATTTTTGGTGTACATTAAGCATCTTTCCATCATACATTGCCCAAATTTCAATACGATAGTCCACCAAACAACTGAGATCCAGTTCCCTAGATCAAGAGCAAGAGCCCCTCACCAGCATCAAGGAACCTCCCTTGAGGCTCGGTCACATATGGAAATTTCGCTCACATCTGGAAGCAAAAAATCGACCGAGCGACTGCTCGTATCTGGAAAAACTCCCACGTGGATGCACTCATAAGTAGAGGTTCCACTATATATATATATATATATATATATATATATATATATATATATATATATATATATATAATGTCGTGCCGAATAGGCAGAACTTGCGATCTTGGCTTAAATAGCAACGCTCATCTTGCCATATAGGACAAGCAAAAATTTGTGTATGCAATAATTTCGCCAAAATCATTCTGAACCTAACGAAAAAAAATATATTTCACTGTTTGTTTAGTATTAAATTATTGTAAACAAATCTAAAATATATTTAGTTGGGTTAGGCTAAAATAAATTGTTCTTCTTATAATAAGGTTAGGTAAGTTTTCTAAGATTCTTTTGGTGCAAAATTAAAAAAAAATAATTAACATTAATGAAAAAATATGTCTTTAAACGTATAAGAGAACATTTTAGAAAGGACTTAATTTTAAATGAGTTCTTGCTAATTGACCAGTTTTACATACTCGGCACGACATATATATATATATATATATATATATATATATATATACATATATATATGTCGTGCCGAATATGTAAAACTGGTAAATTAGCAAGAACTCATTTAAAATTAAGTCCTTTCTAAAATTTTCTCTTATACGTTTAAAGATATATTTTTTTCATTAATGTTGATGTAAAAAATTTTAATTTTGCACCAAAAGGAACTTAGAAAACTTACCTAACCTTATTATAACAAGCGCAATTTATTTCAGCCTAACCCAACTAAATATATTTTAGATTTGTTTACAGTAATTTAATACTAAACAAACACAGTGAAATATATTTTTTTCGTTAGGTTCAGAATGATTTTGGCGAAATTATTGCATACACAAATTTTCACTTGTCCTATATGGCAAGATGAGCGTTGCTATTTAAGCCAAGATCGCAAGTTCTGCCTATTCGGCACGACATATATATATATATATATATATATATATATATATATATTATATATATATATATATATAGGCACATACACACACTAATAATAATCATCTGAGATAAAGAACCCCTTTCCTCTCATCCCCTTTCTGAGTGCTAGAAGGGTTAAATGGTCAAGATATCTCTTGAATATTAGACCATTTCTTCCTTCAATCATCTGTGATAACCCATTTTAACTTTAACCACCTTGAACATAACACATGATAAGCAACCACCTTTATGACAACTCACTATAGCATGAACCATCTTCAAGATAACCCAGATAACTAATCCTCTTGATAACTAACTTTATGTACCTTCACGATAATCCATGATTAAAGTATAGATAATTTGCCTGTTTTCCCACATGTCTTTAGCACTGAAATTTATTGTAATATTAACTCTTGAGTTGATAAGTATGAAAAGCCCAGACCGGCGAATTTTGAGTTTTCGCCCATAGACTTTTTTCTGCAAAGGCCCTCATTGTGCAACTTTCACGGCCTTCTTGCAGATACTGTCTTGTTTTTGTCGAACCTTTTAGATACATACAGAGAGTAGACTTTTGGCGAAGGGATGCGGCCACTCGACGAATAAGGGAAAGTTTTGAAAATCGGCCACAATCACAGTTGGAGGGAGCGCGACACTCCCCCGCCACCTTCAGACCTCTACCTTCACTAATCCTCTACGTCACCCCACTTGCAGTCACCGCTCCAACTGCTCGCACCACCCTTCCACTTTAACAATCCTCCACTTGCACCACCCTTCCACTTTAACAATCCTCCACTTGCACCACCCTACCCATAACTAAGTAATTGGCAATTCTCGCTGAGTAGGGACTCTTGGCAATGGGGAGGTTCACAGGTCTATTCACACCTCTAAATTTATTACTCTCTAATTCTAAAGAACACCTGTTACCTTCTAGCAGGTGAAAATCTGTGTTTTCCCAAGCCTGTGATGTCACTACTGTGGTGCAATAATGATGTCTCTCCCCTCTCCTCACCCACCCCCCACACAATAATCATCCTTTCAGATATTGTTTAGGAAGATATCCTGTAGGTATCATCTTTAAACACAAAGTACATATGATTAACACAAAAAAGAATCTCCGGAAAGAAATATTACTAAAAAGGCATCACCATCGTCAGCATCTGCGAGGGGATTTCTACCATAGGTCGGTGTTTCTCCACTCCCAGAGAGTAGTGATGAGGAGTCTCAGCTATCACCCTAGTTAGCAAGAGTAGTTTAAGAGTACTATAATTCTAGAGCAGGATTGGAGTTATTCTCACAGGAGGTTCAAGTAGGTAGACTAGAAATAGGAATTATTCTCCCCACTCAGTCTAGAAGCAACAGCTTTAGTTCTTTGTAATTCTTTTTCCCCACCTTGATCTTCCAGCACCGGTGGTCAGCGAGTGAGTAACGTCGATCTTTTAGACGAGGGAGGTTGACAAGGTGAGACCTTCCTCAGATGTACCTCTTTGGATTAGATTAATAATAACTCCAGTTTAGCCTTCGGTTATATTTATGAACACCCCGGCGCTAACGTTGTTAAATACACAGCTGTCTATAAGAAAAATTATATTAGTTAACTACAAGATGCGCACGTGTACACGGACGGAGACACACACATGAACAAGGCAGAGACTCAACCCCTTCAGCGACAAAAAGGCGAGTACAGTATAACCACAAGTATCGCATACAAGTTACCCATAAAAATAGAGAAGAAGCACTTACCCAGTCTTCCGGTAGTATTTTTCTTCAACAATTTTTATTTTCAACTTCGAGTAAATTTGTAACTCAGTCTGGCTTGGATCCCTTCCAGTCCCTTCACACCCCACTCCACTTAGATCTGCTCACACCTCACTCCACTTAGCTCTACTCACACCCTTGAAATAACACCCCTTTCAGGTAATTATTCTTACACCTTCTTGTCATCTTCAACTTTCAGGGAAATGGGGCAAGTTAAACCAAATAATAATGGACTGTAGATGGTACTCAACTTGAATGACAGCTCTCGCCCTTGCAGCCGTCTCCAAAGACGTGTCTTGAGGAGTTGTCCTTCCCACTCCCTAAGGCTGTAGATGACAAGAAGGTGTAAGTATAATTACCCCGAATGGATGTTATTTCAGTATACATCAGAAAATGAGTGCTGATGCCACTTGTGTGTTTGGGCTCATACACCCACACCTCACTGCCGTCTATAGGACAGTTTCAAACCCCTTGTGACTACAAGAACTGCACAGCTCACCTGTATAACAAGTTCGTTTGAAACCTACCTTGCCCTTGTAGCATGAGCTATGGTGTTGAATGCACCATGTACGACAGATACAGGTGACTTGATAGAAGCTGAAGTGCCCTTAAGAATGTCCATGTCTTCCACTCAGTCTGGAAATTCGCAACACTCACACTGGTACACTACGTTACACAAGATTTTTCTTTCGTGTTAATGTCACAATATTCTACCATGTATATTAAGATTGTCTAAAAGGTCGAGGACCCATTGTTAGTTCCTTTGTTAAAGTCAGTGCATGCATAACACGCTCCTTGTACCGTGTCTTATTGCAATCTAACCTATGACGCCTCTCGCCGCCCTCGCTTGCCCTGGGCATCTCCAGACACACAAAAGATATGATGATTCCAACAGTTTTCCCTTTCTTGCCGAACTGCCACAGGAAGCAATGCAGGTTACTTGATTTCTTGAGAAGTCTCGATCACCGCGAGTTCATTATTGTCCCACATGTGAATAAAGTGAGGTAGGAGTTTTTCTGTACCTTTCCTGCTACGGTACAGAGATTAATTACTCTCGTTAACTCACATTGGTTGCAACACTTGCCTCTTGCAAGGAAGTGGCGTGACACGCTGGTGCGAACATGTGTTACAAATTAAACAAGCAAGAAAGGCTATCAGCCCTCTGGAGGGCTGATTTTCCCCTTCCTTCCTGGAGAAAATTTCTCCACACACCCTACTCCACTTATGAGCGTACAATAAGCGTCAGCTACCTTATTTCAAGACAAAATATTTGTTGACATTTCAGTGCCTCACAAGGGTTAAATTTTTATATTTTAAATACATAACTAATTTATTGTTTTTCAAATAATCATTAGGAATAAATGAAATTATTATAGTAAATTTTTTTCTCAAATTGTAATGTGTTAGCTCCTAAGCATAATAGGTGCAATATACCCTACAGATTAGACTTCTTATTCATTATTTGTTCATTACACAGTAACGTATTATGTGTGGGGAATCTAGCTTTAAATTAACTATAAAAAAGGGGTGCGTGGACTACCTGGTCAGTAACAAAACATTTGAAAAATAACTCATTAAATATATAAAACATACCTTTTGACATATCTAATTGTCATTACTAATTAATTTTTTTTAATAAAATTTGTAGATTTTTTTATTTTCTTGTACCCATAGCTAAGGTCATTGATCGAACAACATTCTAAGTACGAAGCATGTTGACCCATATTATTCTTAATCGCTGTTACTATTTCATTGCGTTCGTACCCACTTTAAGCATAACTCTTATGTCTGATTTAATACCAAGCACAGCGGTTGTCTCGCCAAACAGAATCACTCATATTACTAGGAATTGTTCTCCAGTACGTGAGAGATATGTACTGTAAATTACCGCTCTCCTCTATCGGTAATGCATTATGTACGCGCTCTGTAGATCAGTAATCATCCATCCATTTACAAATGAATCATTGCGTTGTTGGGCAAGTCACAGCTTATATTTAAAAGTACCACCGAGTTCACTGTCACCTGACAATTCCTCGTGTTGGAAAAATAGTGCTTTTATTATACACACAAACAAATGCATCCATTAATTTGTATATTCAAAATTTACGGATAAGATATGGTAATTCTTGCGTGGAGCAATGGAGGCTTCAGTCTCGCATAATACAGTAATTTTAAGGAGTCCACTAGAAATACTTTCAGTATTTGACTTCACAGGCACATTCAGTCCCTCTGATGCTGTAAGTAAATCTTCCTTCGACTTATTCTTGGAGTGAAAGTTTAATCAAGACTGATAATATTAGACAAGATACGTACCATTTTTTTTCAGGGGCTTTTTGCGGATTTCCGTTCTTTTAAAGTAATTCTTTACTTCCCACCTCCGATTAGGGATTTAACCACACGCTTCAAAGACTTCCCGTTTCTTTTTCCTAGCTCACTTAAAAGTACTGCTGATCCTGGTGCTGCTCTGTGGTGCTGTTCTATGGTGCTGTTCTATGGTGCTGTTCTATGGTGCTGTTCTATGGCACTGCTGTATGGTGCTTCTCTCTGGTGCTGCACTCTTCTGCTGCTCTCTGGTGCTGCACTCTTCTGCTGCTCTCTGGTGCTGCACTCTTCTGCTGCTCTCTGGTTCTACCCTTTTGCCATTGTTCTAGTTTCGTTTCCTATTCTTTCATCTTTCCTTCAGCAGGTCTTCCATTACCCCTTCTGACTTACGATTAAAATACTCTTGATAGTCTTTTTTCTCATCTCTTCCGTCAGTGTGCTGACGAAGCTGTTCTCACCTCCGTCAGTGTGCTTTCTCTTCCGTCAGCGTGCTGATGAAGCTTCTCTCATCTCCGGCAACGTGCTGAAGCCTCTTTTCTTACCTCGGTGACACGTAGGTGAAGCCTCTTGTCTCACCTCCATCTAGGCACTGAAGAAGCTTCTCTATGTGTATGTTCACAACGATGGCGTGCATTGGCAATGATAATGAGGTTTTGGGCAATGCTGTAGTGAGTTTTGGCAACAAAGAAGAGCATGTATGTGTTGGCAACGTTGATGAGTGTTAGCAACGGTGATGCGTGTTAGCAACTGTGATGCGTGTGTTAGCAACGGTGATGCGTGTTAGCAACGGTGATGAATGTGTTAGCAACAATGATGAATGTGTTAGCAACGGTGATGAGTGTTAGCAATAGTGATGAGTGTTAGCATTGATGATTGTGTTAGCAGGGTGATGAGTGTGTTAGCAATGAGAGTAGCTTAGGAAGCAGTATTTTTCTCTCTCTTTCCTCCTCCTCTTCTTCCACCTCCCCTCTCCCTCTTCCCCCTCTCCCTCTTCCCCCTCTCCCTCTTCCCCCTCTCCCTCTTCCCCCTCTCCCTCCTTCCCCCTCTCCCTCCTTCCCCCTCTCCCTCCTTCCCCTATCCCTCCTTCCCCTATCCCTCCTTCCCCTATCCCTCCTTCCCCTATCCCTCCCCCTATCCCTCCCCCTCTCCCTCCCTCCCCCTCTCCCTCTCTCCCCCTCTCCCTCCCTTCCCCTCTCCCTCCCTCCCTCCAGTTACAGGTGTTCCTCTGGTGTAGACGGTACGACCTTGGATGCCCCCGGCGGTGAGAAGCAATTTGTGTGGCTGGAAACTCTCCATTTCAAGCCGGTTGGGAAAGGCCGGGAGGGGCCGGGGGAAGGTTTTGTTGGGACGGGGATGGTTCATTGCGGATGAGAGGGGGGGGGGGAAGTAGTGGGAGATGGAGGTGGGAGGGAAAAGAAAAGAAACGAGAGGGGCGGGTGTGGGTGGCGGTTATGTTGGTCCCGGCTTATGGCGGAAATGGTTATGCGAGACCCCGTGTGGCTTTATTTAGTTTTACAGATGCCTCGTACTTTGTTTAGCATATGCCTTTTTTTCGTCTGTTCTTCCAGTTGTGATACGGACGTGGGAAGGCAGGTCTTTTGTGTATCTATATTCTCTTAAGTTATCGTCCACAGGACGAATATAGGGTGCACAATAAAGTAACCCCTTCGGCCGCAAAATCTAATTAGCAGTGTGTTGCTACCCTGTTTTTTATGGTGTTTACACATTCGGAACAAAAGCTGATAATGTTTTTCTGTTATACTCCATCACGCAGGATGGGGCTCATACAAGGTGTTGAATTCTGACAGCCTGTGCTGGGAGGGCAGTGAGGTGGAAGGAATACATGAGGAAGTGAACATATAGGTGAATGATGTGAGCAGTTGCAAGGAGAAAATCCATGGATCTTGGATGGGGCATGAAGAGAGCTGAAGAAAATAGTTGGTTAAGAAGGGGTCAGATAAAAGTTTGGGAGGATAAGTAGACGAGGCTCAGCAGGACCTGGAATGGGCTAGCTAGGGAGGATAGGTAAAGGAGGTGGATAACTTCAGGCGAGTTGGAGTTTAGAGAGTAGAAAGGAAGAGAGACATGGTGGGGACATGAAGAACTGCTATATTAATGGGAAAAATATAAAGTCCCTTATATGCATAGGGATAAGTAGCTCATGTGTTTTGAATCACGACCCCTCAAAATGCATGAAACATGGGTGAAGGGAAAGAACATGGAGAAGGAATGGGTAAAGGGAAATGGGCAAAACAGTAAACAGATGTGTAAATTATGATAGGTAGACGAGAAAGAAGTGAAAAGCGTTGGATTTTCCATCTGAACATGAGCATAACCTAGGAACAGAGAGAGCACTGCAGTAGGCCTACTAGCCCATGTTAATAATACACAATATGCGGTTTATAGCATTTTGCTGAAGACATTTCGTTCGCTAGGAACTTTATCGACTTTCACAAAGATGGATAAGAGAGAGCATTTAAATAGTGGAGAAATGTGAGGTATAGAGATCAGGCGATTTCACTGTAATATTACGCAGCTGAGTTGAAACATCAAAGTTTGAAATTAAATGGGTCAGTAGGCCGATTTCAGAACTTCTCCACATAGTTTTGTGTAATAGCAGTGACATAAAAGTTGAGAATATTGTTTTGCCAGTGTTTCAGGAAGTAGGAATGAACTTGGTTTTTGTGTGATGGTGTTAGTCGTAGTTACCAGAGCAGATTCTAAGAATATCCTGTATGCTTTCTTAGTAAATAGTTTGGCAATCAGGAAGTTTATCAGATGGTTCTAAGTGTTGTGGTGAACAGTACAGGCATTGTTCGTGTCTTCTGTCTGGCAGGCACTTCTGCGATCACTGATCCTCGTGTTCAGGTTCCTAGAAATTTCACAAACGTAAAAGCTATCATAGCCTCCACAGAATATCCGATAGACGCCAGCAGTTGTTTCTCTGAATTAGGTTTTCTTTCTCACTACAGTAAGTCCTTTATTGCGTTGGAAGTTGTGGTGGCAACCCAGATGTTGGTTTTGGGTAAGGATTTGGAGAGGTTATTGCTTGTGTTATTTCAGTGGTTGAAAACTTGTTTGGCATTGTAGTATCTTCGCGTTCTTTACCAACGGTTGGCGATGAACTGTGGACAGCAAAGTTCAAAAGTTTTATTAATGTGGCCGAATTCTTTTTCTAGGAATGTGGATGATAAACAGATTGTGTGAACCCCTAGGAAGAAACCAATAATAGTTCAACTTGTTTTATTGTCAAGAGTTAGAAAGTCAAGTAAATAATTTTTGTTGGGGGGGTTTGCAGTATACCCTAATATCAAATTTATTTACGTTCTTGTTGATCATGACGTCCGGAAGAGGCATTCAACCATCTTTTTTCCTCTTCCTTGTTAAATTTAACAAGATTCAACTTCGTTTGTGCTAAGAAGGTTGATGGCGCTGAAGCGTCTTGGAGTAATTACCAGGATATCACCAATGTTTCTGAGTTATACTACCTCCTTGGGTATATGTACTTTTATCCTTACCTTCTCCAGGTGCCCCATGTGAGGTTGGATATGAATGCTCTTAATAGTGAGCCCATGGTCATGCCAAAAGATTTCTTGTACACAGAACTCTCAGAACATAATTAAAGTTAACACACAGTTCAACAAGGTAAAGAAATTAATCTTTGGCATGAATCGGGAGGTTAAGACCATTGTGATGTTTTTTTAGCAAAGGTGGTGAATGGCTGGTGTAGCCCCCGCTTTGGTTACTAATGTGATGTCAAAGTGATGTAAGTGTCTTTGAAGGTGAGCTGTGTTGATGGTTCCAAGATACCAAGATACCGCTGGCTATGCTCGAGATGATAGGTCTCATGGGTATACCGGGCCTGTGTACCTTAGTTAATCCATACGCATGTGCAGGTCTAAGATTGTAGGGTAGCGCATGCAGGCGGCGTTTGTTATGTTCATTTCTCTTCAGAACAGAACAAAACAAACATAAATCAATTAATTTAAGTTCTTTCTCGGTTAGATACCCACACATTTTATTTATTATCTTTTGATAAAAAAGACAGCAGAATGGAGGTACATGTCTCCGAGTGAGGTTTTGTTTTACTAAACACTTCCATTTTCATAATATTTTTGCATCATTTATATATTTTGCAACTTCACATATATATCGTGCCGAATAGGTAAAACTTGCGATTTTGGCTTAAATAGCAACGCTCTTAAAAAATATTGTTTATTATTAAATTATTGTAAACTTATCTAAAATATATTTAGTTGGATTAGGCTAAATTAAATTGCGCTTGGTATAATAAGGTTAGGTAAGTTTTCTAAGGTTCTTTTGGTACAGAATTATTAATTTTTACATTAACATAAATGAAAAAAAAAACTTTAAACGTATAAGAGAAAATTTTAGGAATAAGAAATACTAAACGTGACTTAGAAATTAACGTTACCAGCAAATCTGAAAGAATTCGTTTAAATGTGCAGAAAAAAAAATAGGGGAAAATTTGGTGTACTTAAAACTAGACCAGGAAGCTAACTGATAATGAATGGAAAATATGCTCAGTTTTTAACAGTTATTTTCTGTCGGCCTTCACACAGGAAGACACAAATAATATCCCGGCAATAAATAAATCATAAGGGCTTGAAAGAAGCAAATTATTTTATATCACAGTTACTAGAGACAAATTAATCAGACAAGTAAATCGATTATTGTCAAGTATCATCGAGCACTGACTGGCTGTTTTCGTTTTCTTAAAGAATGCAAAATGGAATTTAGTGAGCCGCTGACTAGTCTGTTCAATATATCATTGCAAGCAGTTATTGTACTAGAGATGTGGAAAATGACAAATATGATTCAAATCTATAAAACGAGAAACAAAGTCTCTACAATCGAATTACCATCCAGTATGCAAAGCTAACCTCAATAATACGCATATTGTTAGATTTAGTTATAGCCGATATTCGATAAACAAAGAATCAAAGGCAGAATGGATAATTTAATAGGACAACGTTTCCCTTGGCGGAATGAGGACCGAAGAAGAGGTGCGGATGACATGAGCAAGTGAACAAATGCAAATACCAAGTCAAGGTAATTTACTCAGCAAGAGGGATTTGGCCAGCTGAAAAAATCTCGTATCTGTATGCTGTTCTGACTGCAGTCTTCCAGTTGTTGTTGGAATAGAGATGTAAGTTCATTAATAAGCATCAAAAGAACATAGACAGTAGTGAAAATATTGTTTTCAGCAGTTTTCCCATTTCAGAGGCCTGCTTACTAGTGCTTGTTCGTGTGAGTGGGAATTTGTAGTTGGGGTTTGGGCCACTGGAAGCTTCCCTTCAGCTGCGTGAAAGTGTCTTTGTTGTAGAATGAAGTTCTGGCCTATTATTGCCCTTTCAACTGCTGCTGTAGTAGTGTCGACAATATTGTTTGAGCATGTACCTCAGATGAACACTGGTACTGGTGATTTATATTATGTGTTCTGCATGTGTTCTGCAATGTGTTCTGCAATGTGTTCTGAATGTGTTCTGAATGTGTTGTCCATGACGCCATGGAGACTGCTTAGGTTCTCCGCGCACTCTTGCAAGGGTAGTTCGGCTCGGATTGGAGAAGGGGAAAACCGAAGTATCGGAGTTGGGCCGGGGTAGATCCTGGAAGCTCCAACTCTGATGCAATCAGTAAGAAAATTATGGAATTAAAGATAGTCATGAGCAAACTTTTGGGATTTTTTATTATGGGAACCTTTCGATCGTGTAATTTTGTTAACTTCAAGAATGTATGTGTCTTGAGAAACATGTGTTTATACAGGTAAAGTTACAGACGAAAACATACCTAAATCAAAGGACATTTATTAAGGACTAGTGGGGGTGGCGTCAAGAAGCGGGATATATAACGCTGGCTTACTGGTAAGGACAACAAAAAGACAGATTATTAATATAATAATAATAAATCTTTATTTACTACAAGTGAATGTACATGGTATACAGGCCTCTGGTGGCCTGGTGGTTAACGCTCTCGCTTCACACGGTGAGGGCCTGGGTTCGATTCCCAGCCAGAGTAGAAACATTGGACGTGTTTCTTTCCACCTGTTGTCTATGTTCCCCATCAGTAAAATGGGTACCTGGGTGTTAGTCGACTGGTGTGGGTCGCATCCTGGGACACTGACCTAAGGAGGCCTGGTCACAGACCGGGCCGCGGGGGCGTTGACCCCCGGAACTCTCTCCAGATAAACTCCAGATAAACATCAATGACATACTACTATATAGAAAGCCCCTTGTTATGCAGAGCATTTCGGGCAAATTTCGTTCCTTGTCCCAGGATGCGACCCACACCGGTCGACTAACTCCGAGGTACCCATTTTATTGATGGGTGAACATAGACGTCTAATGTTTCTACCCGCGCTGGGAATCGATCGTAGACCCCTTACCGTGTGAAGCGAGAGCTTTAGCAGTCATCTAAGCAACGACTGCTGGGCGTTCCACGTGTATTGTACATTTGTATTTACATAGCATGTCTTAACAGTATAGGGAACCAACATCGCCTCACAGCCTCGAATTTAACTGAAAGTTTGACGATATTTTCATCGCCATATTGAAGTCTTCCAGGTCAGGCTGGCACATTCATGACTTTATATGCAAAGTTACTCTGTATGATGGCGCATGACAGGAAAAATCCTACTGTCTGTTTAAGGTAAACATAGTTCTAATTCTAGCCTTGTAAGATTTATATAGATCACTTTTGTGTGCATAGATCAGGGTAGCAGCACAGTGGAATTATCTGATTTTGATTCAGCAAATCGAAAAACATCCTGGGTCTTTGTAAGACAAATAGATGAATTGTGTATTTTGTCATAAAAGGATGAAACTTTGCGTAGTTTGTAAATATACGTGAATGAATGTTTTTTTTTTTTTTGGACTACATAGCCATTTTCTGTTCGCTCCCTGAAGTTAGCCAAATTATAAAAATGGCGGCTGATGAGTTTTCAGTCATATCTCGTCAGCGGTGAGTCGTATCAAAATTTAGTGTATTACAAAAATAATAGAGAATACAGTTATCTAAACAAAAAGGTCCTAACCACGTTTTTGTGAAATGTAATAGTTTTGTCGCAAATAAAAGATTTAACTTGATGAATATTTAAAAAAAAAAATTAAGGTGAACAAAAACATACACATTTTTGGAGGTTTATTAAAGTTAAGTACAACAATGTTGTTAACAGGCAATTAAACGTGAAATATTTTTCTAGATATGTACAAAGAGCACCACATACGCGAAGAGCGTTGCACTGAGGAGCAGCTGTCCGACATTTGTACTGTGCTGCGCAACCATTTTTACAGTGACATCGTACTAGTTCCCAACATGCTTGTGTAGCTTCTGGTAGAGTCGTCCAGTAAATATCCCAGCCACCCTCCACCCTATTCTTTCACCTTCATTCCCTTGGCGAGCGAAGCTGTCATGTTAAACATCATCTCAGCCTGGTAGACGGCACTTTTGGTAAAATGAATAATTGCAACCTGAGTAAGAGGAAGACCAATTCTTCTACCTTTCAGTGTGAAAAGTTGCTTTTATTTTTTTTGCCCCATTAAATATTTTCTTCACTGCTGGTGTTGTCATACAGCGAGATGACAAATCGCCTTCCATCTAAGGAAAAGAATGCAGGGTGACTTCTCCATAAACATTCCAAGTGTCTCATTGCAGTCCACTTGCCTCTTCATCCAAAAACATGAGTGTCACACCCAGTAAGTACGTGGAGCATTGGCAGGGCTATGTACCTATCAAGACCCAGAGCTTGTGCTTTCTCATCAGTGACAAGGAAGCGGAAGTTCTTCCTAATACTAAATTCAACTCGCAGTTCATTAACATTTATGCACTGGCTGATGTTATATCACAGTAAACTGTTCGTTTTAACACTGCGCAACAACTTGTAAGGGGAGTAAACTTTTTTTTTCAGTAAAGGAGCATGGGGCTAGTTCCTTGATATCTTCGAGATTTATACAATGGACATTGGTTTTGTGTGTGGTGGTGACGTATTTGTCGGTCAGTGACTCCACCCATCACTTCCAGGAATGAAAACAGTAAGGATTTTATTCTTACCAATGCAGGAGAAACTACTGCCAGCGTTTAGAACCTGGGCTTGATGGTTCAGCACGTATTCGAACAGCTTTTGCCCTTCTTGTATGTATTTCTCTAAGCTTTCAGACATATACACATTCAAAATGATAAATAATCTTGTAACACATTGTAGCTATGAATTCATATATAGCAGGAAAATGTTTCAGATTCTTCTTAGCATTTGTTTCAAAATGAACCTTAAATAGATTGTTAATTTTTATCATGTCTGTCCTTACACTGAATAGCATCAGTGTGGATACAGCATTATCATTAAAAATAAACATTATATCTCAGCCTTGCTTGTGAGCTTCCATGTCGGGAAAAAGTTGGCCAAAATTCGTTTTGCAGCTTCGTGGAACGAATACGCTCTGATGAATCAGTCCCTAAATGTATCAGCCTAGTACTGTACAGATTTTATAGGTCAACAAATTTGAACATAGGAACAATTTCAATGTCCATTCGAGCATCGTCAGTATAAGATATAATTCTTGCGAATCCATTACCATGGCTCATTTTATCCATGTCAGATTCGCCAGGTTTTTTGTTATTCATGGAGACAAGACACTGAGTATGCTACGTGGCATCTCGTGCAATCAGGTCTCCTGAAGTCAGCAAGCAGCGGTTTGCCTCGAAATTTGAGGGCAAATACAGATTCTTTAGGTCAAGGATCCTACAGCTAATGAAAATTTATCAGAAGAGGCATGTTTCTACACTGGAGGAACTGGCCTTTTCAACACTTCGACAAATGATCCACTTTGAATGATCATTATCGTTTTCTGACAGTATCTTCCTGTCGTTCTACTCAGTAATTTTGTTTTATAATATTTCAATCTACATGAAATACGAAAACGTGCTTTCGTTGCTGCAAGGTTGTCTCAATGCCTTCACCATAATCAAGGCGTGACATGACAATTGTTCTTTCCAAACAACCAAGCTTACTAAAACCCACATTGTCAGCAATTGTATTGTAGCCTGTTCTCTTCATATTACGTTTAGATTCCTCTTCAAGGGGGGCTCCTTGGCGTGGTGAAGAGGCTCTTGGTCTGAGGAATTAGACCTGTCGGTCTTCTTCCTCAGACCGAACCTAATTACCCCCCAATCTCCCCTCCCCTATCCCATCCTCCCCTTTTTCCTTTCCTCCTCCTCCTCCCCACCCCTCCCTTTTGCCCTTCCTCTTTTTGGCCTTTGGGATTTCTCCCACAGGCGCACTAGTTCCTAAGTAAGGTAAAGGATACCAGGGTCCATCCCATTCTGTTGAGGTTCTTGGCGGTGGCGTAGTTTGCCGTGGAATCTGGATCGTCTGGGGATGTCCTGATCCCTCTCTGGTACCCCAGAGTAGCTTTGGGTGTCTTTCGGGCGACGGGTGTATCTCTGGAAGCCACCTTTCGGATTCCGGGGGTGGTGGCAGAAGGAGGTATGCTTTGTGGCGGATATCCGGCCGCCCTCTCTTTTGTCCACCGAGGTAGCTCGGCAGATGTGAGGTTGCTATCCCGGATTGCTGGTTTACTGGCATGAAGGGTAGGGTATGGCACGGGTTCCATGCTGCATCTGCGCTACTAGCGGTGCTGAGGTCCAATTGGGCGCAGAGGGAGATTTCTGGCCCTTTCATTCCTCCTGGGAACTATTCCTCCCCGCTCCCCCCTTTTTTTATTCTTTTTTTTATTTTTATTTTATTTTCTTTTCTTTTTTTTTCTTAAAAACAAAAAGCAAAGGAGTAACCTAACCATGGAGAACCCAATCCATGAACCCACTACCCCCGGGCCCCTTCTTGATACCGCACCCCATTCTGACCCTGCCTTGTTTTTAGACCACTCTTCGGACACTCCTGATGCCCCTGTACCTCTTGCTGGTGCTGTTTCCTCACCCGCTTCAGGTACCGGGGCTTCGACTGACTCCTTCGATTTGTCTGAACTCCGCTCTCCTTTGACTATGCTTCCGGCTTCTCCCTCTCGGGTACGGCAATTTTCGAATCGCCCGCCCATTTCACGCCGGACCAACTCCGGTCCTACTCCTAAACGCCAACGTCAATCTCCTGATGATGCTCCTTCGTTACCTTCCCATTCTACTCGGAAAAGACCGACACGTCATGCACTCCCTCTCCACGCTCAGTTTCGGACCACACAATGGACTAAATTCTTTACTTTAAGACCGATTTCTTCTTCTGCCTACCTTTCTGACCATAGTATTGGCAAAGCGCTCCTGCGTCATGTTGATAGAGATATTTCATTTCATGCTCAAGAGTGGTACGCGCATCGTCACTGTCCTGAATGCTACCCAAGCTCATGATCTTTCTTTCCTTTCGCATATAGATACTACTCCTATCACTATTGAAAAACATCTTTCTCTCAATTCTTGTAGTGGTTCTGTCATTCTGCCCCATACCATAGTCCAACAGAATTTCCAGTCGTGTGGCAATGACATTCTTGAACAGCTGGAACTCCAGAATCTCCCAATCCTCAAAGTAGACACTTATGTCCTTCCTGCCCGTGGGCGGAGACATTACCCTTGCAATGTAGCTCGTTTAACTTTTGACAGCCGAGAACTCCCGGCCTCTGTATATGTCACGGGACATCGGTTACAAGTTTGAAAGGTGATACCTACACCGCAACAGTGTAGAAATTGCTGGCGTTTTGGTCACCCAGCGAAATATTGCAGATCTATGGCCGAATGCCCAGTCTGTGGTGCCGACGACCATTCTAATACATCTTGCAGTCAACCTCCATCTTGCCTTAATTGTAATGAAGCTCACCCTTCATACTCCCGCCGTTGCCAGGTCTACTTAAATGAACGTGAAATCCGTTGCCTCAAAGAGGCAGAAGGTCTCCCTTATGCTATGGCAGTTACTCATCTCCGCCTCCAAGGGAGACTACCCCATGTTTCTTATTCTCGTGTTTCAAAACATCCCCCCACTTCTTGGGTCCCATCTTCTGCAGCCTCCTCTGTTGTTACCCCTCCCATAGCCACTCCGGCATCTAATCCTTTTGCTGTCCTTGGCTCTGACGTCCCGACTACAACTCAGTCTGTTCTCACATCTTCGCGTCCTTCCTCACAAGCCCCAGTATCGACAAGACCTCGTACAACACCTAATACCAATCGCCCCTCTACTTCTCAGAAGTCCAAAAAAATCCACATTGCTCAAATCTTCTTTGCCCCTTCCTTCCCTTCTTCCACCTCCACACTTTACCTTTCCAGTCTCGGTGCCTAGTTCTTCCCCTCTCTCTGGCTCTATTACAAGTGTGGAGATTCACCCTCCTCCTCGTACTATGCCTTCCACCCCCATCCCCTCCCAAGTTTCTCCCTCTTCTGCCACCTCCCAGGTTTCTGCCTCTTCTGTCCCCCCCCCACACTTCATCTCCAGTCCCTTACACTCTTTCTTCCCCCTCTACTTTGGTACAGTCCATTACTGTCCCAATCTTTACTCACCCTCCCCCTTCTATCTCCAATATGGTCTCACATACATCTTTGAATTCAGAAACACTTGAAGCCATTTCAGAATATATTGCAGAGACTAAACCTTCAATGGACACTGATTCACTTCCTGTTCCTTCTCTTCCCTCTCCTCCATCTTCACAACCCCATTCTTCGCAACGCTCCGTTCCTTCGCTGCTTGAACATCTTCCAATGCCACCACACGTTGGCTTTTGCTAACCCCTCTAGTCCGTAGGTGCCTTTCCCTACGGATTCCTGGTATTTTCTTCATCGCCAATCATGGCCTATTTACAGTGGAATATCCGCGGCCTCAGGGGTAATCGGGGTGAGCTTCAGATGTTGCTTTCCAGGTTTTTCCCTGTTGGTGCTTGCTTACAAGAACCAAAATTACACTCTGCTGTTTTCCAACCTATCTCAGGCTATAATTTATTGTATTCTTCGGATCCTTTCTCAGATGGGACCTTTAATGAAAGTGCCCTTCTTCTACGCAATGATATTCCGTACTGTCAACTATTTGTCCATACCTCGCTGCATTACACTGCAGCCTGTATCCACTTGAATAAGTGGTTTACGATATGTTCTTTATATCTCTCTCCTTCTCGAGCATTTTCTATCCCAGACTTTACCTTTCTTGTTTCATCCTTACCACCACCACTTCTGTTACTTGGTGATTTTAACGCCCACCATTTCCTCTGGGGGGGGGTCTCATTGTGACTCACGTGGCATCCAGTTGGAGGCTTTTCTCGCCTCTCACCCCCTCCATGTTTTAAATACAGGTACTCCCACCCATTTTGATCCTCGTACTCATACTCTCTCTTGCATCGATCTATCAGTCTGCTCTTCCTCCACTGCACTAGACTTCACCTGGTCTGTTCTACCGGACTTACATGACAGCGATCATTTTCCAATCATTCTTACTTCTCCTTCCTATTCACCACCTTTCCGTAGCCCTCGCTGGCAATTTGATCGGGCAAATTGGGATCTTTACTCGCAACTCACTGCTTTTAGTGAGGTTCCTTCTTCATCCTCCATTGATGAGCTCCTACACCTCTTCTCGACGTCAGTTTATACCGCAGTTTCTCATTCTATACCCCAAACCTCAGGCAGGCATTCTCAGAAGTGCGTGCCTTGGTGGTCTCCTGCTTGTGCTCGTGTAGTACGTTTGAAACGCGCTGCATGAGGCAGGTACCGGTACAATAGAACCGCTGATAGACTTCTTGATTTTAAGCAGAAGCGTGCGATCGCTCGCCGTGTCATCCGTGAAGCTAAACACACTTGCTGGCGAGACTATGTTTCCACCATCACCTCTGCTTCTTCTATGAGTGCAGTCTGGAAAAAAGTGAGGAAATTGAGTGGTAAATACTCTCCTGACCCGGCTCCTGTTCTACGGGTCGCTGGTGTTGATGTAGCAAACCCTCTCGACGTTGCCATTGAACTTGGCACACATCTGGTCCGTATTTCTCGGGGGCTCCATCTATGCCCCTCGTTTCTTTCCTCAAAGTCTGCCAGAGAGTTACCACCCTTGGACTTTTCTTCTCTCAGAGAAGAACAGTATAATGTGCCTTTTACACTTCAAGAACTGGAGGCAACGCTCTCAGCTTGCCGATCATCGGCAGCTGGGCCTGACGACATTCATATTCGTATGTTACAACATTTACATCGGTCAGCCCTTGTAGTCCTCTTACACCTCTTCAATCTTATTTGTGCACAAGGAGTTCTTCCCCAGCTGTGGAAATCTGCCATTGTTCTCCCTTTCCGCAAACTGGGTACTACAGGACATGATGCCTCCCACTATCGTCCCATTGCTCTTACTAGTGCAGTTTGCAAAGTGATGGAACATCTCGTAAATCGACGTTTAATGTGGTATTTAGAGACACACAACAGTCTCTCCGCTAGTCAATATGGCTTTCGTAAGGGCTGTTCTACCATAGACCCCTTACTACGCTTGGATACGTATGTTCGTAATGCCTTTGCGAATAATCACTCAGTTATTGCCATATTTTTTGACCTTGAGAAGGCATATGACACAACTTGGAGGTATAATATTTTGGCCCAGGCCCACTCCTTAGGCCTCCGAGGCAATCTACCATCCTTCCTTAAGAACTTTTTAACTGACAGACATTTCCGTGTTCGAGTCAATAATGTTCTTTCCCCGGACTTCGTCCAAGCTGAAGGTGTCCCTCAGGGATGTGTTCTGAGCACAACACTTTTTCTCCTTGCTATAAATGATTTGACCTCTGTTCTTCCACCCAATATTTGGTCATCACTCTATGTTGATGACTTCGCTATTGCTTGTGCAGGCGCTGACTGTCATTGCAGTTTCTCTCCAGCATTCGGTCGACCGTGTTTCCACTTGGGCCACCATGCATGGGTTTAAATTTTCAAGTACCAAAACTCACCAAATTACTTTCACTAGACGCTCTGTCATCTCTGATCATCCTTTGTATCTCTATGGCTCCCGTATCCTCGAACGTGATACAGTCAGGTTTCTAGGCCTTCTCTTTGACTGTAGGTTATCCTGGAAACCTCACATTATCTCTCTGAAGGCAACTTGTCACAGCCGGCTAAATCTTCTTAAAACCCTTGCTCGTCTTTCCTGGGGAGCTGATCGTCGAACTCTGCTTTGCCTACATTCAGCCCTCGTTTTATCGAAACTCAATTATGGTGACCAGATTTATTCAGCGGCCTCTCCTGCTACTCTCTCTAGCCTTAACCCTATCCATCACCAAGGATTACGTTTGTGCCTTGGTGCTGTTCGCTCTTCCCCTGTTGAGAGCCTCTATGCAGAAGTGAATGTTCCGTCCTTGTCTGATCGCCGTGATGCCCATTGCCTTCGCTACTATGTACGCTCTCACGATCTCCACAATCCTTCCATTTATAGAATGGTCACCGATATTAGTAGACATTCTTTATTCGTTCGCCGCCCCTGTTTGCTCCGTCCCTTTTCTCTTCGCCTACATTCACTCTTGTCTTTCCTTCAGTTACCACCTTTATATATTCATGTAGCATCTCACTTTTCCGTACCCCCCTGGGAAGTTCCAGCTGTTCGGGTCTGTTCTTTCTCACTCCCGTGCTCGAAAGCTCAACTGCCTATGGTGGCTTCCCGCTCTCTTTTTCTTGATCACTTCCACTCCCATTCTCATGCCATCGCTGTGTACTCAGATGGCTCTAAATCTTCAGACGGCGTCGGATTCACAGCAGTGTTTCCGGACAGCGTCGTGTGGGGGCATTTACTATCTTCGGCTAGCATTTTTACTGCTGAATTGTATGCCATTCTTGCAGCACTTATTCGTATCGCATCTATGCCTGTGTCATCATTTGTGGTAGTCTCAGACTCCCTTAGTGCTCTACAGGCTATACGAAAATTTGATACATCTCACCCCCTAGTTCTCCATATCCAACTTTGGCTACGCCGTATCTCTACGAAGCATAAAGATATTATTTTTTGTTGGGTCCCTGGTCATGTCGACGTACAGGGCAATGAACAGGCAGACACTGCTGCGCGGTCAGCAGTACATGACCTACCAATTTCCTATGGAGGTGTTCCATTTCTGGACTATTTTGCTGCAATAGCTACCCACCTTCACGCCCGTTAGCAACAACGTTGGTCAACTCTGCTTGGTAACAAACTTCATTCTATTAAACCGAGCATAGGTTACTGGCCGTCTTCTTGTCATCAGTGCCATGGTTGGGAGACCACACTCTCCTGTCTTCGCATTGGCCACACTCGTCTTACTCACGGGTATCTCATGGAGAGGCACCCTGTACCTCTCTGTGAGCAGTGTCAAGTTCCTGTATCGATTAGCCACATTCTGTTAGACTGCCCTCTCTATCAACGAGCACGCAGAATTTACCTCCAACGCCGTCTTCGTTCTACTACTCTCTCTTTACCTTCCTTTCTTGCTGATGGACCCTCCTTTAATCCTGACTCTCTCATTGACTTCTTGACAACGACTGATTTACTCCACAAAGTCTGATACCTTACGCACTCCCCTCAGCCCTTTCTAGCTCAGTCTCTTGCTGCCCTTTACCCTTTCACCATCCACTGCTCCGCTGTTATCCGTAACCTATTACTTATCCACCTCCCTTTTGCCACCTGATGCCCTCGCTTCCTTCCTGCCCTGCAGCGCTGTATAGCCCTTGTGGCTTAGCGCTTCTTTTTGATTATAATAATAATACGTTTAGATTCAGGAGGACAACAAGCAGCTAGTGATTTTGTTTCCTGGAACAAAACGGAACTGGTTCAACCTGTTTTTAAACACTGGGTTGATATGTCAGGAAGTAAAGGATTCATTGTCAAACGGCTCCACCTAAAATATAAAAAAAAAAATACATAAAAAATATTGTAAAATTGTGTATGTGTGTGTATGATGGCATTATGCTTGTTCTTACATCAAATTAAGGCCAATTCACATTAATTTTCATCCACTGAGTTTCAGATATACGATAGAGAAAATGTTAAGCATTTCGGTGGCAGCCATTTTGAAAATCGTCTGCCATTTCTATTATAAGTCAGATTTCGATGGCCTTATAACGAAAAATGTTCAACACAGTATTCTCCAGTTATGTGTCGTATTTCTTGCTTTCATCATCACAGGTACTATACTTCAAAATATTTCACATATTTGCTATACTATCAGTCACTATATAATTTTCAAATTTTACAGCATACGTAATGCTTATAATAATATATTTATTTGCTACAAGTACATATACAAGGTATACAGGCCTAGCTGACATCAATGGCATACTACATAGAAAATTCCTTGTTATGCAGAGCATTTTGGACAAATTAGGTCAGTTTTGTCCCAGGATGTGACTCACTAGTCGGCTAACACCGAGGTACCCATTTTAAACGGATGTGTGAACAGGGACAGGGACAGCAGGTGTCTTATGGAAACACGTCCCTAATGTTTTTCAGCCATACCGAAGGAGATTCGATCTCCGGACCTCAGAGTGTGAGGTGAGTGCACTTGCGATTGAGCTACGGGACACCTCACAAGGCGCACCGTGATTTACATACACATTTAAAATATCAATAGCAATTTTGATTCAGAAACATTTCTTATTTGTTGCTGTTTGTGCACTATAATGTATTCGTCCCACTTCTACACGATCGTAATCACGCTTTGCTACATGTTAAATTTTTAGCGAGGCAGTCTTGTGTTTACATAGGTATCTGGGTGTCCAATGATGTTTGGCGTTGCGTCCCTGGCAGTGAAAGTATACCTTGGTTAGAGATACACTTTGGAAAGAGCTGAGGTTGAGCAACAGCTCATAGTCTGTTTATTCAAAGACGTTGGAATAAATACATAAAAATATTCACATGAGCTGTAGACATCATTGAAACGTCACATAAGCAGTACAGTCTACATGAGTGATCACTGTCGATACAGTGGTCTTGTGTTAATACCCGTTACTGGAAGCAGATCACCTCGCTTATCTCTCTTTAAAGTGAGGGACGCCTTCTCAGGCATGCACTGTAAGATAGTTTACAAAATAGTATGGCCTCAGAAGCCTCCAGTTACTCATTTTGCAATTTCGGATAGCCTTAGTGTGCTATCCGATTATTCACGAATTGTATTCCTGAACATAGGCCCTGCGTCAAGTGTCATTCATTTATACATTTTGGATGTACACATAGATACAGACAATTAACAACACGGCGATCCCATTATACGCTTCGTTCACCCTCATTCATCAACAAATGAGACTCAACCACACACACAAATGCTCATTCATCGCTCTACATGATCCTGTTTTCACTCTCCACTCTTAACAAACGCATCAACCGTAAAACAAGAAGGGAGTTTAATACAAACTTAGAAAAAGAAGCCGCTCGGACGGAGAGAGTTGTTCAAGGTTATCACATAATAATGTACGTGCTTCTTTCATGTATCTTATTGAGATATTGTGTTACAGTATACACACTGTATGTATCGGGCTCATTAAACTTTTAATAAAAGCAAGTTTAAACTTGACCCCGCCAAATTTGTGATGTTATGCAATTTAACTCTCTCCTTCATATTATATATATATATATATATATATATATATATATATATATATATATATATATATATATATATATATATATATATATATACGAACACTGATCTCTGGCTGAAGGAGACTCGAACCTACGAACCTTAGGACAAGGTACGCAGTGCTTTACCAATCTACTCACACTGGACAATACCTTGGCGTGTAGCTTGCGCTGCACGTTTGATCCAAGGCAGCCAGCTTTCACGGAGAAGGCTTACAGCTTTTCATCTCATCACCTGCATGCATCAGCCTTACTAGAGATTTGAACAATGCAAGGAATTCGCGAGAGCAGGCGAAATATACACAAACACTGATCTCTGGCTGAAGGAGACTCGAACCTACGAACCTTAGGACAAGGTACGCAGTGCTTTACCAATCTACCCACACTGGACAATACCTTGGCGTGTAGCTTGCGCTACACGTTTGATCCAAGGCAGCCATCTTTCAGGGAGAAGGCTTACAGCTTTTCATCTCATCCCCTGCATGCATCAGCCTTACTAGAGATATTAACAATGCAAGGAATTCGCGAGAGCAGGCGAAATATACACATCACTGATCTCTGGCTGAAGGAGACTCGAACCTACGAACCTTAGGACAAAGTACGCAGTGCTTTACCAATCTACCCACACTGGACAATACCTTGGCGTGTAGCTTGCGCTACACGTTTGATCCAAGGCAGCCAGCTTTCAGTGAGAAGGCTTAAAGCTTTTCATCTCATCCCCTGCATGCATCAGGCTGATGCATGCAGGGGATGAGATGAAAAGCTGTAAGCCTTCTCCATGAAAGCTGGCTGCCTTGGATCAAACGTGTAGCGCAAGCTACACGCCAAGGTATTGTCCAGTGTGGGTAGATTGGTAAAGCACTGCGTACCTTGTCCTAAGGTTCGTAGGTTCGAGTCTCCTTCAGCCAGAGATCAGTGTTTGTATATATTTCGCCTGCTCTCGCGAATTCTTTGCATATATATATATATATATATATATATATATATATATATATATATATATATATATATATATATATATATATATATGCAAGGAATTCGCAAGAGCAGGCGAAATATATTCAAACACTGATCTCTGGCTGAAGAAGACTCGAACCTACGAACCTTGAAACAAGGTACGCAGTGCTATACCAATCTACCCACACTGTTTGTGTATATTTCACCTGCTCTTGCGAATTCCTTGCATTGTTAAAATCTCTAGTAACGCTGATGCATGCAGGGGATGAGATGAAAAAGCTGTAAGCCTTCTCCTTGAAAGCTGGCTGCCTTGGATCAACGTGTAGCGCAAGCTGCACGCCAGTGTGGGTAGATTGGTATAGCACTGCGTACCTTGTTTCAAGGTTTGTAGGTTCGAGTCTCCTTCAGCCAGAGATCAGTGTTATATATATATATATATATATATATATATATATGTGTGTGTGTGTGTGTGTCTTGCCGAATATGTAAAATTGATCACATAGGAAGAACTCATTTAAAATTTAGTCCTTCCAAAAATTTTTTTTTTCATTTTTGTTAATATAAAAATGAATAACTTTGTACCAAAAGATTCTTATTATAAAAAGCGCAATTTAATTTAGCCTAATTCAACTAAAAAAAAAATCTGGACTAAATTTCCGTATATAAATTCATAAAGGCTTGGTAACGAAGAGTGCAACATATTCCTTTAATATCCCCCCCCCCCAAAAAAAAAATAGCAAAATGGATAGGTGTATTATTTTACCTAGAGAAGCTTTGCCACGATTGTTAGTGTCACTTGACGTTCACAATTCATGATCTTACTTAACCACAAGTACATGAAGGCTAGGTTTGCACATTTTCAAGTATGTAATATCATTAATGTTATGTGTGGAAAATAGGCCAGATTGAAACAAAAATTTTAGTAAACCTTGCATGTGTGCATCACCCACAACACTAACGGTGCATGTATCAGCCATAGACACAGACATGCGTAACTAAAAATGTGTAATGATTCATTTTTAGGGAAAATTAGAATGGGGGAAAATATGTCTAAAGCAGCAGTCATTAAAACTCACAGTACTGAAGAGAATTATTATTCCTCCAGCAACTTAACACTCCTATACATGACCTAGTGACATATAAACCCCCCTCTCTACGATACTCCCACATATCACAGTTTTCCTCGGAACCTAAGTTAGTGGCATTCTGCGCCTACTTTCGTCCCCCCCCCCCCCCCCCGCCCATACCTCAACATATGGAGAGAGAGAGAGAGAGCGCGCGCGCGCGCTCACACACACACACACACACACACACACACACACACACACACACACACACACACACACACACACACACACACACACACACACACACACACACACACACAAAACGTTAAATTCATTTTTGGTTCGTACGCAATTTTGCATAAATACAAATGTAAACCAATACTTCCAATGTGTTTTTGTAAAAATTTCCATATTTTTATAGTTTAAAATATATGAATGAATGTTATAACGGTAAACCCTTCATAATTTTGCATCGACCAATATTAAAAGAAATAACCGACTATAATTATTTCGCTGTGTTTATATTACTCTTAGCTATCTTTATAGAGTCACATATTTTATATACAAGTGCTTTTCCTAATACGTATTTTTTTCTATTTTCAGGAGGTACGTGTCTATCTGACTTACGGAAGGTCCTTCCTGTCAGTCATATACTGGTAGAGTATTCAGAAAGTATGTAAATAAGACGCAAATTGAGGGGTATGGTATATTATGAGGAAAATGTTTCGTCCACCAGAGATGATTCACAGAGTTGATAGTCTGGTGGTGACTATCAACCCGCATTTTGTCTTATTTGCATACAAGTCGTCCGTATTGTATGTATGTTTACCAGGTGGTGTACTGTCAATAATACTGAAGAAAGGGCACGTCTGCCTGATTGGTGGAAGGTCGTGCTTGCTGTATGAGCTACTGGGGTGATGGAAAGACCTGCTTGTTGAATGAACTATTTGAGCAGTTACTACCACAAACTCAAGTGTCGTGTAGCTACTGCACCAAGATTTATTATCACAAGTTGAAGTATCTTGTAACTACTGAACTAGCAGCTCCTTTTCACCGTACTAGTAATACTTGTTCACACCTGACTTATAATACTACTACTATTACTTATCTGCCACCTTGCCAGAGATGTCTTGGTCATTTTTAATATTGTAGACGTTTATGTAGCCTAATCTATACCTTCTTCAATAAGAAAAATGGAAGAATGAAAGGGAAATCAAACCGTTTAATAACATTAGGAAGCGCAACGGCCCATGGTTAGAACCCTCGTCCATTCTCCTGTTTATCCATTGACAGTCGTTCATTATAACTTGTCTTGAGCTTACCTGGAAGGACGAGGAGTTGATAGGAATCCCATTGAAATTTAACATATTAAGCCAGTTAATAAAGGTGCCATTAAAAATGATCCAATGCCTTCCTGAAACATCTAAACCTGAAATTCAACTTCACAAAACACAGCGATAAATACCCTGGAATTTGCATTTTATTACATTATATTCAGAAGCTGGTAGAAATGACGAATAGACGAGGATAGCGATGGAGAGCGGTAGGGATGAGCGCGGGATGGGCACGGAGGAACACCTATGTTGTTTTGGCTTCTGTTCACTAACAACAACACAACAACCATCATTCCATTTTATTCATGACCACTGAAAAACGTGAAAGTCGATGTTGTAATGATTTTAATGGCTTCGGCCAGGGTAATTAAAACAATGACAATCTCCTGCTTCACATCAATTAGCAAGAAATTTTCTCAATGACTTCCTCCTACCATTACAAAATTTGTTGCAACAACACACGATTCGTAAATCATGAAAAGAGGCAATTGCAACAATTTTCATGATGGACGTGGTAATTAACCTTGTTGCATCAGTTATCTTGTGCATTTCGTTAGAAACTATCATACAGCTGTTGCAACAATAATTATGAAGCAACCGTATGAGGGTAACTTGCTGCAGACGACAGTCACCCGGGCTTATGTCACATGAACGTCAGTCATTCGAGGTTCATCAAGTTACATCTTGTCACCCGAAGCTCATCATGTTACATCTTGTCACTCGAAGTTCATCATGTCACATCAACTTTGGTCACTCAAGGTTCATCATGTCACATCAGCTTCAGTCACTCGAGGTTCATGTCACATCAGCTTCAGTCACTCGAAGTTCATGTCACATCAACTTCAGTCACTCGAGGTTCATTATGTCACATCAGCTTCAGTCACTGGAGATGAAGATAGGAATGATGTCTGATCATGAGATAAAGCACCCGAACCGTTTTGTTTTTTCACTTAATCAGATTGCAAACTCTCAATACAAATTGCAAATTATCAATACAAACTGCAACTTAATACAAATTACAGCCTACACAAACTTCAACTTATCAATACAAATTACAAACCATACAAACTGCAATTTATCAATACAAATTACAAACAGTACAAATTGTAAACAGTACAAATTACAAACTATCAATACAAATCGCAAACTATTAATGCACGTTACAAACTGTCAATGCAAATTGAAAATATCATACAGATTGCAGACTATCAATACAGATTTGCTGCTTAACACTATTACAATTAATATAATAACGAAGTTCATTATTAGCAGTCCAAACATATCCTTAATTCGTTCAAAGTCTTGGGCTGTAAATCACAGCAAAGAGGGAAGGGGAATTTTTTACTCGTTATTGAGGCAAAGAATTTTTCGTTGTACTGTTTCATAGATTTTTTCATTGTACTGTTCGTGAGGAGTGGAGAGGCGGGGCCAGGAGCAGAAACTCGACTCCTGCAGCCACTAATAAGTGAATAGAAATTGATGTATATACAGGCAACCTGGGTGAATTGCAGGGCTGGAAATACGAGAAATTAATGAGATTCATCCCCCTCAGTTACATAGTTATGAAAATCGTATGATGGAAAAATACAACCATAAAGTGAGTGCAAATTCAAGATAAATGTGCAGTACCCAACAGCCCATCGGAGACGCACATCAGCCCACTGGCCTACCTCTCTAGGGAAGTTTCTTGATGCTGATGTGGGACTTTTTAGCCAAAGAATTGGACTTGTCTTGCCATTCCTTGGATTAGACCTGATTATCTCGTATTCCTCAGATGGTATGTGATCTTTATGGGTTTAGTGTTTCCTCGTGAATATGATAAAGTAAGAGGCAAAAGAATTGAATAAGATGATTCTATAGAGGATATAAGAACCAGGGGAGGCATTATTAAGACAAGAGTTTACTTGGAAGACCTAAATGGGTAAATAGGAAAAGATTGTTTTCTGGTAGAAACCCTGAACAATGGATCACAAATGAAAGTTAAGCGTGTGAGCCTCAAGAATGTCAGGAAATACCTTTTATGCCCGAGTGTGGTCAGGATTTGGAATGACCAGACGATGAATGAGTGGAGACAGACTCCATACACTACTTTAAAATGATATATAAGAGAACCCATGATACCAGAGATAAGTAAAGCCAGTCACGATCACTTAAGACGTCTCCGACGCTGTGTTTTAACAGGGTTGTGCTCTGACAGTTTGAGCTTAGAGGTTATAGCTTCTCTGGGACTAGTGCCTCTATAGGGCTTCTTTAAGAATCCAGTATTTCTTTCGGCAAAAATGATGGTGATGTATGCCCTTTTGTTTAAATTTGTTCAAACTTACTGCCAATGGATATATTATTGATATGGATTGTTAAATTAAAAAAAAAAAACTAAAATAGCCAGTTTTTTACTTTGTGATTTCAATAATATTAATGTATGGATCACGACAATAGCAAATTGATAATGACAGTGTATATATGATCACAATAGAAACTATATATGTTGAAAATAATGAATCCAAGCGACAGGCAAAAATCCCATGAAGTAATTTCATGGAAGAAATTAGGCTTCAGAAAGGCAGGAGACAGGTGTAGACCACAAAGAGACCTGTGAAGTGTGATATTCTATTGTGTTTGCCACGTCAACTGATTTTGTTAACTCCACACCATTAACGTCAAGGAGAGGATCTGATTAAAGTGAGTATTTGTTTGCCATTTCTCGCGTTCTTTTTCCACACCGCACTCGTAGAAGTGGTGGCGTTCAGATTCGAGACGTTAGCCCGCCGTCAAGCACACTTACCACAGTAGGTGTGGACCTTTGGTTATATGAAGGCATGATAGGGGGGGGGCGGTGGAAAAATGGTACTGGTAACGTTCTTAGGCTGGACGATCGAGACGAATAGTCCGAGAACAGTCTAGTGACCACCAGGGTACGCGTTGTTGAAAATGTATATCTGAAGTACAATGAATGTCAATTCCGGCCTATTAGAGAAGGGGGTTAGCGAATAAATGTAATGACATATTCAAAGAGGACATCGGTGAGAGGGGAAGGAACAGGTGTGGTGCGTAAATAACGTGACATTTTCATGCTCAAATTGCCTTCGGAGAAACAGTGGATACGGATATGAAAGTGAGAGGTAAAGCCATTGGGAAAATGATTGCTATAATGGAGATTGTTCACTGCTGTCAAATCAAAAGAACAGTGCCACAGAAGTTCAGCAGAGAGAGAGAAAGAATGAGGAATCAATACATGAAGGATCCATTGCTGATGGCCATTGAAAATGGTACTCGTGCACCTGTACATTTTATACATTAAACTTGGAAAAGTTGGTGCCACTCAGTGAGGATTGTCAGGTCGTCTTAACAGTCCACCATCTAATATATTGTCTTGTTCATCACATTACATGCTAACTTCGTTTCAGGTGCCCTCGTCGATGCCATGACACACTCGATAGAAAACTCAAATGAAAATCAATTGAAACCACACTGAATCCATATCGAATGTTAACATTTCATAAGGAAATTTCAGACCAGATGTAATTAAATAATCAATAAAAAAATCCCTGCATAGATATGAATTAGGCATACAACTGTAGCCTAGACGCCCTCAAAACAATTTGTTTTTAAATACGGTCTGGAACCGCCTAGCATAATACAGCAGGCCTATCGCAGTGGTCTTCTCTTTTATTCTTGTTTTCAGAGCATCTTATGACACAAGAATTACCCAGACACACTCGCTCCCAGATAAGGACAGTTCTGTAAGAGAGGTAATCTAAACACATTCACATTCCATAAATGGTACCCTTATGTGAGATACCAAGCACCTTGAGGACCCAAGAAGATATGCTCCAGCATGATGATCTACAAGGAAGTGACTACTTTTCTCACACACAAATATCTGTTGTCTCCTCATTCCTTCACATCTGATGAAAACCTCAACTAGGGGTCTCGTATGGTTTCTCTCACTGATGAGTGTTCATTATACTTTAAAGGGCAATCACGCACACACGCACGTACGGTCGCATACGCACACGCGCACAGAGGAACTGTGATTCGACCCCTGCAACTACAAATAGGTGAATACACACACACACACAAACACACATAAACACACATAAACACACACACACACAAACACGCATAAACACACACACACACACACACACACACACACACACACACACACACACACACACACACACACACACACACACACACTACAAAGAGACCTAGACAGGCTACAAGCCTGGTCCAGCGACTGGCTCCTTGAATTTGACCCTGCCAAATGCAAAGTCATGAAGATCGGGGAAGGGCAAAACACAGACAGAGTATAGTCTAGGTGGCCAAAAACTGCATACCTCACTCAAGGAAAAAGATCTTGAGGTGAGCATAATACCGAGCACATCTCCTGAGGCCCACATCAATCAGATAACTGCTGCAGCATACGGGCGTCTGGCAAACCTAAGGCGTTCCGATACCGCAGTAAGGAATCGTTCAAGACTGTATACCATATACGTCAGGCCCATACTAGAGTATGTAGCATCAGTCTGGAATCCACACTTGGTCAAGCACGTCAAGAAATGAGAGAAAGTGCAAAGGTTTGCAACAGAACTAGTCCCAGAGTTGAGGGGATTGTCCTACGAGGAAAGGTTAAGGGAAATTGGCCTGACGACATTGTAGGACAGGAGAGTCAGGGGAGACATAACAAATAAAATACTGTGCGGAACCATACATAGTTTTAAGACGAGGTTTGATAAAGCTCGTGGAGCAGGGAGAGGGAGGACATAGAAGCAATCAGCGAAGAGGCGGGGCGAGGAGCTATGAAACGACCCCTGCAACCATAAATAGGTGAGTACACACACCAGTTAAGAACGCAAGAGGGGAGATGTTAGATGGGGAGGTTGAGGTACGTAAAATATGGACAAGATATTTTGATGAGTTGTTTAATGTTACTAATGAAGGTGAAGCAGTGATTTCATGCATAGGGCCAGGAGGGAAAGCATCGTGTAGAGGGGTGAGGAGGAGCCTGAGGTGGAAGTGAGGGAAAAACCATGAGGCTGTGGTAGAATGAAAGGGGAATAAAGCGGCTGGGATTGACTAGGTTAAAATAGGGATGTTAAAAACAGGTGGGGATGTAGTGATGGAGTGGTTGGTGTGTTTGTTCAGTATGTGCGTGAAACAAGCGAAGGTACCAATGGAGCATGCAGGTATAGTTCCCTTGTATAAAGGAAAAGGGCTCGGTGGATAATGTAATAATTAAAGGGAGGTAAATCTGCTAGGTATACAAGGCAAAGATTATAGTTAAATTATTGCTGAAGAGATTAGTAGTAAGACAGAAAGTAGGATCGCAGAGAAGCAGTACTTAGATAAAGGTAAGGAACTGTTTGATGCATTTAAGAGCATATAAAATGCATATTATAAGTGGGTATGTTAACCATAGGGAGCATGTTGCAAATGAATGAAAGACGTGGTAGGTTACTAAAAGCAGTTAAAAGTTTTTATGCAGAGCGTGAGCTTCAGGTTAGAGCATGTTGGAGGGAGGGGATTATTTATAAGTGAAAGTAGGACTTAGGGAAGCGTGTGTGTCATTGTGGTTGCTTAATATATTTATAGATAAGGGTGTGACATAAGTAAACTCTAGGTTATTGGGAATTGTGGGACTGAAGGATGTTGGATCAGATACATGGTGGGAGTTATCACAGTTACGTTTTGCTGATGACACAGTTCTTTTAGGGTATTCTGAAGGCAAATTACGAAAGTTGGTGGATGAATTTTGGATGCAAGGTGATGAGGATAACAAAAAGTGTAGGCAATGATAGATTGACTTATCAGATTGAGGGAGGGAGTATGGAAGAAATAAATGTGTTTTACATATTTAGAGCTGGCATATCAGCAGATGAGTTTATGAAGGACGAGGTGAACCATAGAATATTCCATTGTAAATATTCCAATGTAAAATATACAGATTATTTGAAAACGAAAACATACAGGCCAAGTGGGTGAATGATCAATAAAGTCAGGATCTGGTGGCAGAAACCAGGGGGTCACTAAGGACATACACTGAGTGGATTGGAAAACGGTATCAGAAGACTGTGGAGGAGGAAGTAGAAAGAATAGAGGATTAAGACGGGTCGTAAGTAGATGATTGTTACATAGGAGTCGTCGAGTATATTACTGCGTTTGAGATTACATGATCTGTGATCAGAATGTGGAGGAATCACAGTATGATGAAGAGTAAAACTTGGTATCAGCGTAGAATCTGCGCTTGGTCAGTTGAATGATATTAAAGAGATGTTTCGCCCATTAGGGTTTTATTATAGTAATCTAAGGATAATGCCGCTGGTGAGCGACCAGCCATTTTAATTTAGGTTTTTAATTCTTGCTCGTATCTATATACGACCAGAGAAATTAGAGAATAGCCTGAGGTCTGCAACAATAATGGTTCCACAGCTGAGAGGGCTGACCAACGAGAAAAGAATTTAGGAAATGAGCCTGACGACCCAAGAGGACAGAAGGCCAGTATAACACGAGAGGGTGGACAGGGACAGACCGTCTACAAGGCTTGGCTCGGGGCCGACAGAAAACACAAAATAAACGTAAGTTTAAGATGCAAGTAAACAGAAAAAGGCGTTGGGAATAACTATTTCATTTCAGGATTGTTTAGAAGTGAAATAATCTAGAAGAGGAAATGGAGAAAGCAAACTCTGTACACAATTTATGAATTAGAATGTCAGTGCACACAGGAAGGGATGCAGCAAAAGCCACTAGATGGCGAAATGTCAACAAGAAAAGGTACCCAGCTGTACATGTGTCTAATTCTTCATCTTGTCGGCACTGAATATCACTGATATACAACTGTAGGTTGTGCGTGGTTTAGTAGAGGTGCGGTAAGCAAAGACATAACCCCATCCCCGGCATCTATAACTAACCTACTTTTCCACCTAACAGCCTATATTTTTTTTCACAGCTTAGGCGCACCCAGACAAAACAGGTGTAAAAAAAAGTGAAATTCTGAAACAAATACATTTACAAAGACTTTTTATTCAAACATAGATCGAATAATCTAAATAAACACTAGAGTTAAGCGACAATGTAAATGAAGAAAAAGCGTGAATCTAGTTGAAAAATATATTGTAAATAAGGCAGTATCCAAGAGAAACTACCCGGTGTAGAGAAATACAGCTAGGAAGACAGGAATATTGGTGAAAATGAACAACAAAAATAAAAAAAAAATAAAAAAGTTGATATTTAAGTGGCAAAAATCTAAAATCAAGACGAGAAACTTACGAGAATACATGCATTCATGCCTATAATATACAACACTTGGGAGAGAGAGAGAAGAATTTGAAAAGATAAGAGACTACATAATATGCTAAGAGAATTAGATGTGTTACAAGTATTCCCGAACGTCAGCCTCAATACCTCACTCCACGCAAGAGGCTCAGTAGTTCTTCTTAAAACCCTCAAAAAAAAAAAAAAAAAAAAAAAAAAAAGAGGCTACAACTCAACTCTCAGGAGACTTACAAGCTATAGCTCAACTCTCCCAAGAGGCCCAGGAGCTGAATAGCAACAATTTCAAAAGCCCAGTACCTTTAACGCAATTCACTCAAGTGGTATACCTAGGGAAGGTCTCTCGATTCAAAGAAATGTAATAACCCTCCCCTTCCTCGGTTCGAATCTGATTACCTCCCATTCCCCTGGCACTAAATGACATTCATGGGTTTAGTGCTTGGTATAACTTTAGTAATAATAACGCAAGATATTTTTTTTCATTATGTTCAAGTGTTTTCATATTTTTATTCAGTTTTTGATACTCTTCAATCTCTCACAAAATAAAAAAAAATATTCACTTCTGGACAGCTATCTGCGTCTTCTTTGTATTGAGGATCAAGCTAAATTTATTAAATTTTTACAAACCATTAACAGGTACGTTTTTAATATTGTCAGTTGTCATAGAATTATTCTGGTTATAATTCTTTACATTCCTATAAAACTTTTTTTTATTTTAAGCAGGCCCGGTGGCCTGGTGGCTAAAGCTCCCGCTTCACACACGGAGGGCCCGGGTTCGATTCCCGGCGGGTGGAAACATTTCGACACGTTTCCTTAAACCTGTTGTCCTGTTCACCTAGCAGCAAATAGGTACCTGGGTGTTAGTCGACTGGTGTGGGTCGCATCCTGGGGGACAAGATTAAGGACCCCAATGGAAATAAGTTAGACAGTCCTCGATGACGCACTGACTTTCTTGGGTTATCCTGGGTGGCTAGCCCTCCGGGGTTAAAAATCCGAACGAAATCTTATCTTATCTTCCCCAAATGGGGATACGATCAGATTTAAACTGTCGATTATCTTAAAGTATCTAGGGAAGAGTTTGTTATTAGAATATGCAGTTGCCTGTTGGTCATATAATAGACCAGAAAGTGATTATGATTTCCTTGTAGAAATTTGATAAGTCATCTGGTCGGATATAAACACTGCTGTGTCCTACTTAGAAGGTTCAGGTTACTGAAGAGAGTAAGTACCACTTTGTCGATTTTTTTGAAATTTGATATTTTTTCAATAAAATAACTTGTCGCTTTTGAAAGGTTTGAAACCTTCAATACTGATGCAGATTTGTTAATTTATTCACAGTTAAATGCAGGGATTATTAGATTTCATGCGGTAACTGGAGAATGTCTCGTTTGATCAGCTTCCAACTTTTAGCACTGCTCTATTATATCCATAGGAAGGTGCTTATTATTGCTGCCTTCTATAAGCCAGTAATAATTAGTAAATTAGTGATAATTAGTAAAGGTTAATAGGTTCTGAACTGCGTAATTTATAATTTTATAATTTAATTATAAATTTGGAATTCTTATTTGAGAATTCCTTATTAACTCGAGTTCTAGCTTATAGTGCTCGTGTGTCCGACTTTGAGAAGGATAATGCTTTTTAGTGGGCTTTGTAGCCATCTTTTTACCATATTTGTACAAATATTTTAACATCGTACTCTTGTCCATTTGGGCTGTAAAGCTGAAAAATTATGCAATTCCTTTTAGCTGTTAGATCATTTTTATCTGTTCAACAATTTAAAAAAAAATTACATTTTTTCTTAATTTTGTACCCTGGTATATTTCCTAGAATGGCAGAATAGCTCGAGTTTTATTATGTTCAGTTTACTGGTGTCCGTGATATATCATCAGTCTCCAGACAAGTTTCGCCATTTGCGAGAATCTTAAGAGCACGGCTGATTGGTGCCAATATATAGTATTTAAATGTGTTCTATTGTTTTATAAGGAAACTCAAAATTCATATGGGTTATGCAGCGTCCGGGGAATGAGAGGTAATCAGATTTTATACATGCAAAAAAAAAAAAAAAGTAGCTTCAATTCATTGAATCTAGAGTTCTTTGTAGACATCTACAGCTCTTGGACGTTTCAAAAGAATTGAGTTACAGTACAGATACTTTTATAATTGGCTGTATCTGAAACTTACGCTACTCTCTCTCTATTCCTTTTGTGTGGGCTGAGGTACAGGGGTTATGGAACTAGGATCACACAGCCACCTGAATATATTTTTGTTTAATGTGGAAGGGAGCTGGCATAGCTAGCAGTCATACAGAACTTAGGGGGCAATTCACAGTAAATTAGACTAACTGACCCCTAGACAGTCCAATAGCATTCCGAACCATGATCCCAGTAAAATATATTGGCAATGAAAGTTTGAAGCCAATCACAAGAGGCATTCACATGTTATTGCACAGAAACCGATATCCCATTTTCTTAACTTGGCTCTTATACAGTCAAGAAGCTATCGGAACTTTTCACTAAGTAAAATACTTATGCATTAAAGTTTTAAAACCGACAGAAAGGTTAGCAACACACAAGGGGTTGTCGCACAAAAACTAATACTTCTGTTTAAAAAAAATGTCAAATTGAGTGTTACACAAGCCATTATGAAGGTAAACCTTTGAAGACGATCAGATGTATTCTCCAGGTATTACATGGGAAGACAGTAATTTCTATTTTTGTTAATAGTTTTAGAGAATTCAGAAATTTTCACTTAGCCTAAAACTAAAGTGCTTTTTTTTTATGTTAGATGCGTTTCCCTCTAAAGTTTGAAGTTGTTCCAATGAGGCATTCTCAAGTAATCTTATGGAAAAATAACTCTTTTTCAATTAAAATTAGAAAATTAACCAAACCATACCACGGGTGGGGGTAGAACCCGCGATCAGAGAGTCACAAAACTCCAATCGTGTCATTACGATTTCGTAAGTCAAGTTAGAAAATTAGTAATTTAATCAAGTTACAACCTAAATCTTGTAACGCTGTACACTTGTGTGAAACGTGCGAAACTGATCTAAAAAAAGGCTTTCTTAGGTTATCACAGGGAAACTGTTGAGCTGTTTTCAAGTATAGAATAGACCAAAATGGCACTGTACACAACTTGTACCAATCCGAAAATTCCTCTAAGATATACCAACACTTCAACTCTGAAGCTAATCAGACGAGGCATTCTAATGTTATCACACACACCTTGGAGGAATAACAAAAAAAAAATCCAAATATAATGAACGTAAATATGTCTTTGTAACTTGGAGTTTTTTGCCCTAAACTTAGATTGGGCAGTTTATGCAAGTAGTCCGCCAAATTCTTTTATATAATTTTTATGACTCGACACTTTAAAGAAGCGACCGTAGTGAGAAAAACACACCAATTCGAGGCATGGTACTTACCGGACTTTTATATTTAAATCCACTTGGAAAGAGTGACTGTATTCGAAAATTTAAAAATAAATAATTTCCAAAGATGACTTAGAATAGAAAAAAAATAATGTTTGAACGACTATAGTATTAGAAGGAAAAACTTGATCCAAAGCTACGTTTAGAAAAACTAAATGAAATAAAATGTTACACGGGGCAAAGGTAACCAATTTATTAAGAGTTGTGCATCATATATGCAATCAAACAATTTTTCTGAAAAAGGTGTTAGAATAATAGTGATTTATTAGGAAATTGCTCGAGAGTTTCGTAAAAAGAAAGATTTGGAAGCGGTATAAAAAGATAGTTATCCCAGAGACTATTATTAGAGATTCAGACAAGACAGATATTAATATTCAGATGTAAGAAGAAAGAATCTTTGAAAGTTAAATATTAGACAAAAGCAAGATGGAACTAAATTTCCTATTAAAATTTGTAAAAATTGAAATAAATGGGAAAGACGAAATACAAAGAATCAAAGTAAAATAGTACAAACACCGAAGTAGGGAAGGAATATACAAGATAATAGGTAAGATGAGAATACTTTACATGCAGAGATTATAATCCCGAACTGCTGATTGATGTAAACAATGTTGAAGTACCCAAAGAAGAAGTAAAAGAGGTTAATACTGAATATTAGCAAAACAAAAAGTGATACGACCACTTGAGATATCACAATGGGCTTGAGAAGAATGTGCATAAAACCTCTGAAATTGAAAAAGTGTTGGCAGTGGGGTGCCACAGAAATCGATAATTGCCTTGATAATAGTTTTTATTTGATATAAATGACTTAAAGGAGTACATAAAAATAAATTTGATAAGATTTGAGGACGCAAAGATCCTGTGCAAAATAAACAATAAAAATTATCAAATCACTACAAGTCAGCTTTCTGTTTCTGTCGGGTGATGTCTTTGATTGTATTAGAGGCATTGGTGGCTAGTCTGAGTTTGCACTTGGAGAAGATCTTGGTGATGTGTTTTGCCAACGAATTATTAAGAGAAAACTTTTTTCTCTCTCTTTTGGTGTCGAGTCTGGGCAAGTTGACGCTATTATGAGCATGTTGAATGTAATCCTTAATAAAATGTCGTCGGCAGTGTAATTCAGTGAGGGTTCGAGGAAGGCAGATGCGGTGAGTTCTTAGGAAAAAGCCTGGGACAGTATTGCTTCTACTTTTGTTAAGATGGTTAGTGGGTTTCCAATAGACTTTGAAACTTAGTCTTTTACTACACTTACAAGTATCATGAAAAGAGAGTAGTGTCACTGGTTTAGTTCTCTGTACTAGCGTGAACTGAATTAAAGGATCGACCGGCTTTGTTTGGAATGTAGATACGTCCTAATTTTTTTTAAAGAATATTTGACGTCAATAAAGCGATTGTTTGGTAAGAGAGAGTAATTTGTGCAGCTTCTCGTCGTCCTCTTTTTTTTTAAGATTCTCCGTCGAGCTATTTCTTCCTTCCTCATTATTTTCCTTCTCGACTTTATCCAGTCGTAAATTCACCTCTCCCTCTATTTCTTCTTTTTTTCCCCTTGATCCATCTATCCCTTCCCCCCCTCTCTTCCTCTCCACTACCTTCTTTCCATCCTTCTCAATAGGCACACTTGAAGCAGTAGAACTGGATGAACAATCACAGAGTAATTTCGCGCGTTGATTCACCAATTTCGTGAGTGAAGAGGCTGAGAACGCTGCGCTGTTACATCAGCAACTGCTGCCAGTTGTTTGTTTGAGCCAGAACTTGAAGGTAATTGTCAGCACCAGACTTAGGAAGCCCGAGCAACGTGAACCAACTACACGGTGGAAGGGTAAACACAACCAGAGGTGTATATATGAGTGTATATACACATAGTGGTGTATATCTGAAGGTGCATGCACCCACAGGTGTATATATGGGCCTGTATGCACTCAGAGGTGTACTCACCTATTTGTGGTTGCAGGGGTCGAGTCCTAGCTCCTGGCCCCGCCTCTTCACCGGTTGCTACTAGACCCTCTCTCTCCCCGCTCCATGAGCTTTATCAAACCTCGTCTTAAAACTGTGTATGGTTCCTGCCTCCACTACGTCATTTTCTAGGCTATTCCACTGCCTTACAACTCTATGACTGAAGAAATACTTCCTACTATCTCTCTGACTCATTTGTGTCTTCAACTTCCAATTGTGGCCTCTTGTTTCTGTGTCCCCTCCCTGGAACATCCTGTCCTTGTCCACCTTGTCTATTCCACGCAGTATTTTATATGTCGTTATCATGTCTCCCCTGACCCTCCTGTCCTCCAGTGTCGTCAGGCCGTGTGTGTGTGTGTGTGTGTATACATATACACCTCGAAATATATATCGTGGACTGTATATAAGCCAGAAGTTGTATATCTGTGTATATACATCTAGAGGTGTATATAGGAAAATCCGATGTAGGCGTATATACACACCGAGATGTTTATATCTCAGTGTATGGATACCTAGAGATGTACCACTGTACCATGCTGGCTAGTTCTAAGATTGGCTTCGGATGGGTTCAAATCCTCTCCATTCCGTGAGTTGTTTACAGTCATGGTTATTACGAGTTCGACCGTGACTTGCAGACAGGATGCTTGAATATAATGGTAAATAACTAAACGCAAGGGAAGACCAGGAGATAGGCTATTGTTACGTTAACATGTTGAGGAGCTTGTCGGCTGACTTCTGCCCGGCTTCACACGTACAAGCAATCATCACTAATGATTCTGTCTCGAAAATACACACTGTCACCTATAACTTGTTCCTCACTACCCCGGTAATTCAACGATATAGTATACCACAGTATGTCAACACACGCAATGCAGGTAATCGCATTTTATTCAAGAAACGTTTCGTCTACTAGAGACTACCAATTCACCCAGGTGGAGGAAACGTCTCGACCATAAAATGGCATAACCCACAGTGTGTCTTATTTATTCACGACCTGGATCTTTGTGTAGCGAAATCTTTGAGATTCTACAGCAATATTTTATAAAACAGGTCAAGTAATGAGAAGGAAGGGTTCATCTAGTTTATTGCCTAGGAAGGATATAAGAACCGATAGCACACACAGTGAGCAGTGGCAATAAACACAGTTACACCATAAAAAGCAACGTGGACAATTTATTCCACAGTTAAAATGGGTAAATGAAAAAGGTCTTAAAATTACTAGCAATTAGGTAATTCTGGTTATATCTTCCTCCGCTGTGGCTCAGGGCTCTCACTAACTCTTCCAGCTCGGGAGAGCTCTGATGTATATGTCGTGCCGATTAAGTAAAATTGGTCAATTAGCAAGAACTCGTTTAAATTTAGGTCCTTTCAAAAATTTTCTCTTATACGTTTAGAGATGTATTTTTTTTCATTTATGTTAATGTAAAAATTCATAATTTTGTTCCAAGAGAACATTAGTGAGCTTCCCTAACCTTATTATAACAAGCGCAATTTAATTTAACCTAATCCAGCCAAATATATTTTAGATAAGTTTACAGTAATTTAGTAATAAACACAATGAAATATATTTTTTTTGTTAGGTTCAGAATGATTTTTTGTGAAATTATTGCATTCACAAATTTTGGCTTAAACTATTCGGTAAGACGAGCGTTGCTATTTGAGCCAAAATCACAAGTTTTACCTATTCGGCACGACATATATATTTGAGATGACAGGTACCTCTTCTCCTGCGGCAGCTTCTGCTGCTGCTGCTTTTTCTTTTTCTACGTCGTTCATACTGCATTTGCGGTTATACAAATACATGTATGTGTATGCACACTCAGATGAGTGTGCATACAATTTCTTAATAGCTCTTGTCCTTGTAGTGTTTCCAATCGTCTCTTTGGAAGAGTGCAGTGCTAAATCTCTTAAGCAATGGGTATCTAAATGGCTACTAGTATACATTACTAAAACGAAAAAGAAGAAAATTTTGAAGTTAGGGTGTTTGAATGTACCTACGTACATTCAAGAGAAATAATTGACTGTTAATGTAATGAATGACAAGACAGCTTGATGTCCTAACAGTAAGTCAAAGCTTTACGAGTTGAAGACTTTTAAGTGGGCAAGAGTAGAATGTTAGAAGTGGCTAGGAAAGAGGAGTGTAGAGAATAGATGGAGATTTTGAGAGGTGTTAGGCAAATGTTGAGTGAGAAAATTGTTGTGGGGGGCTAAAATGTTACATTGAGAGAAACGGTTGTAGAGGGCGTAGTAGGTAAGTTTGGAATGTCAGGGGTTGATGATAATTTGGGGACCTCTAATTGAATTATGTATATGTAGAGGATTGGTAATAAGTAATACACTTTTAAGTAAAGAGGATAACTACATACACGTTATATGATGTAAGGCGTAATAACAGCAGTTTGTTAGATTAAGTATTAGTAGATAAAAATCTGATGGGTAGACTTCCTGGATGCGCATATTTTCAGAGTGGTGATAGATACATCATTTTATTATTTAGTGGTAGTTACAGTGAGAATCAGAGGTAGATAGGACAAAGAAATGTCACAGTGATTAAGAGTGAAATAAAAGTTAATAAATTCAAGGAGGTGATAGAGTAAGATATAAACAATTATTTCGACAAAGGTGGGCAAGAGAGAGGATAGATAATGAGAGGGTGGAAGAGGTAGGGGGTAGAGTAGGTAGAATGGTTAGGTAAAGAGGGTGGGAAAAGAAAATCTAGCATATGAGAGGATTTAACAATGTAGAAATGATATATGGAAGGCGAACTAGAGTAAGAGATTAATAAGTCGTGAGGGAGTGCAAAAAATTAGTCAGTGAGAGAGTAGGTGAAGTTTTATCAACAGATTCTCCTGTGATTAGGGAAAGATTTGAAGTGAGATAAATACGAGTAGACTAGGGAATAAATGGATTTAGCAATTAATAACAAAAGAAGGGAGACATTAAACAGAAAGGTGGAGGTACGGGGTAGACGGAGGGAATATTTTGAGGATTTAAATGTTGATGAAGTCAGGCAGTAATTTCCTGCACTGTAAAGGCGGGTAGAACCTCTTACAGGAATAAGGAAGAGCCAGATGTGAGTGTGGGATATCTTTATTTTGAAACACTATAAAAAATCTTGCCTGTTTCATCGTCCAGAAATTCCGGACTACAAAAACATAAGAGCTCTCAAAAACATTGTCATTCCAGTCATGAAGCGAAGGTTAAAAACCTTCGCTTTATGACTGGAATAATAGTGGATGAAAATTATCAGTTCAAATCATCTGTCAGCCCGGTGGATTAGAACATTTAAAAATTGTAGTTTGTTATCCCTTTCTAGTCCCACTACGAAGTTAATCGAGGAGACTAAAAGTTTAAGTCTTGGTAAGAATTCATACATATTCTGATTCTTCAGCCGCCGGCAGAGAACATCAACATATCTAGGAGAATAACTTTTAGAAACCTTTTCTCATGATACCCCATAGGCTGCTTAGCACAGGAGGAAGCGGGTTCCCATCGCCATTCCTTGTTTTGGAGCATGCATAATATTTTGCTTCAAATACAAGTTTACAAATATGCAAAATTTAATAAGTTCGGGGATAATATTCTTAGGGTAGGGCATGGGGGAACTTATCTAGTTCCTCTTCCATATACACTAACAAATTTATGACTACTCTGCTGAACAAAGACATGACATCAATACCCATAAGTGTAAAATCATGCAACATACTTAGATCATGTGGACTCTCGGTAAAATTGCACTATTCTTAATATGAGCATCCAGTTGTTTGCAGTCTATCTAACCTAACTCATGGTAACACGGTTCTCTGATTTATGGTAGAGAGCATCCTTCGTAAATGGCTCGTACCTCTCATTGTCACTATATAAATTATTCGTTTTGTCTAAGTAATCCACGTTATCTGAAACAACAGCTACATTTTATTAGTTCGCGATCGTGAGATGCTAATTTTGGTCATTACTAATTCCTTTGTCAGCTTTGGTGAAGTGTGGTGGGCAGTTAAGTCACTGGTCGGAGCAAGGCCCAGTCTACCGTTCCTTTGCATATATATATATATATATATATATATGCATATATATATATATATATATATATATATATATATATATATATATATATATATATATATATATATATAAATATATATATAAATATATATATAAATATATATATATATATATATATATATATATATATATATATATATATATATATATATATATATATATATATATATATATATATAACAAGTCAGCCGTCTCCACCGAGGCAGGGTGACCCAAAAAGAAAGAAAATCCCCAACACTTTCACCTCACTCATACATAATCACTGTTTTTGCAGAGGTGCTCAGAATGCAACAGTTTAGAAGTATATACGTATAAAGATACACAACATATCCCTCCAAACTGCCAATATCCTAAACCCCTCCTTTAAAGTGCAGGCATTGTACTTCCCATTTCCAGGAGTCAAGTCCGGCTATATAAAATAACCGGTTTCCCTGAATCCCTTCACTAAATATTACCCTACTCACACTCCAACAGATCGTCAGGTCCCAAATACCATTCGTCTCCATTCACTCCTATCTAACACGCTCACGCACGCTTCCTGGAAGTCCAAGCCCCTCGCCCACAAAACCTCCTTTATCCCCTCCTTCCAACCTTTTCGAGGACGATCCCTACCCTGCCTTCCTTCCCCTACAGATTTATACGCTCTCCATGTCATTCTACTTTAATCCATTCTCTCTAAATGACCAAACCACCTCAACAACCCCTCTTCTGCCCTCTGACTAATACTTTTATTAACTCCACACCTTCTCCTAATTTCCACACTCCCAATTTTCTGCATAATATTTACACCACACATTGCCCTTAGGACATCTTTACTGCCTCCAACCGCCTCCTCGCTGCAGCATTTACAAACTAAGCTTCACACCCATATACGAGTGTTGGTACTACTGTACTTTCATACATTCCCTTCTTTGCCTCCATAGATAAAATTTTTTGCGTCCACATATACCTCAATGCACCACTCAACTTTTTTCCTTCATCAGTTCTATGATTAACCTCATCCACTGACACGTCAACTCCCAAATATCTGAAAACATTCACTTCTTTCATACTCCTCCCCAATTTGATATCCAATTTTTCTTTATCGAAATCATTTGATACCCTCATCACCTTACTCTTTTCTATGTTCACTTTCAACTTTCTACCCTTACACACACTCCCAAATTCGTCCACTAACCTTGGCAATTTTTCTTAAAAAATCTCTCATAAGCACAGTATCATCAGCAAAAAGTAACTGTGTCACTTCCCATTTTGTATTTAATTCCCCATAATTTAATCCCACCCCTCTCCCGAACACCCTAGCATTTACTTCTTTTACAATCCCATCTATAAATATATTAAACAACCATGGTGACATTACACATCCCTGTCTAAGACCTACTTTTACCGGGAAGTAGTCTCCCTCTCTTCTACACACCCTAACCTGAGCCTCACTATCCTCATAAAAACTCTTTACAGCATTTAGTAACTTACCACCTATTCCATATACTTGCAACATCTGCCACATTGCTCCCCTATCCACACTATCATATGCCTTTTCTAAATCCATAAATGCAATAAAAACTTCCCTACCTTTATCTAAATACTGTTCACATATAGGCTTCAGTGTAAACACTTGATCCCCTACCCACTCTAAAACCTTTTTGCTCATCCGCAATTCTACATTCTGTCTTACCTCTAATTCTTTCAATAATAACCCTACCGTACACTTTTCCTGGTATACTCAGTAAGCTTATTCCTCTACAATTTTTACAGTTTCTTTTGTCCCCCTTCTCTTTATATAAAGGGACTATACACGCTCTCCGCCAATCCCTAGGTACCTTCCCCTCTTTCATACATTTATTAAACAAAAATACCAACCACTCCAACACTATGTCCCCCCCTGCTTTTAACATTTCTGTCATGATCCCGTCAGTTGCAGCTGCTTTACCCCCTTTCATTCTACGTAATGCCTCACGCACCTCCCCCACACTCACATCCTGCTCTTCTTCACTCCTAAAAGATGGTATACCTCCCTGACCAGTGCATGAAATTATCGCCTCCCTTTCTTCGTCGACATTTAAAAGTTCCTCAAAATATTCTCGCCATCTACCTAATACCTCCCTCTCCCCATCTACTAACTCCCCTACTCGTTTTTAACTGACAAATCCATTCGTTCCCTTGGCTTTCTTAACTTGTTTAACTCCAATTTTTTTTTTTTATTTTGATTAAAATTTCTTGACAGTGCCTCTCCCACTCGATCATACGCTCTCCTTTTGCACTCTCTCACCACTCTCTTCACCTTTCTTTTACTCTCTATGTACTCTACTCTTCTTATAACACTTCTGCTTTGTAAAAACCTCTCATAAGCTACCTTTTTCTTTTATCACACTCTTTACTTCATCATTCCACCAATCACTTCTTTCCTCCTGCATCCACCCTCCTATAACCACAAACTTTTGCCCCACATTCTAATACTGCATTTTTAAAACTATTCCAACCCTCTTCAACCCCCCTTTCCCCATTACTCATACTTGCACCAGCCCACCTATCTGCCAATAGTTGCTTATATCTCACCCGAACTTCCTCCTCCCTTAGTTTATACACTTTCACCTCCCTCTTACTTGTTGTTGCCATTTTCCTCTTGTCCCATCTACCTCTTACTCTAACTGTAGCTACAACTAAATAATGATCCGATATATCAGTTGCCCCTCTATAAACGTGTACATCCTGGAGCCCACCCATCAACCTTTTATCCACCAATACATAATCTAACAAACTACTTTCATTACGTGCTATATCATACCTTGTATACTTACCCTCTTTTTCCTAAAATATGTATTACTTATTACCAAACCTCTTTCTACACATAGCTCAATTAAAGGCTCCCCATTTTCATTTACCCCTGGCACCCCAAATTTACCTACTACTTCTTCCACAACATTTTTACCCACTTAAGCATTGAAATCCCCAACCACAAGTACTCACACTTGGTTCAAAACTCCCCACACATTCACTCAACATTTCCCAAAATCTCTCTCTCTCTCTCTCTCTCTCTCTCTCTCTCTCTCTCTCTCTCTCTCTCTCTCTCTCTCTCTCTCTCTCTCTCTCTCTCTCTCTCTCTCTCTCTCTCTCTCTCTCACTCTCTCTCTCTCTCTCTCTCTCTCTCTCTCTCTATCTCTCTCTCTCTCTCTCCTCTACACTTCTCTCTTTCCCAGGTGCATATACGCTTATTATAAACCACTTCTCACATCCCACCTTTATTTTACTCCACATAATCCTTGAATTAATACATTTATAGTGCCTCTTTTCCTGTCATACCTTATCCTTCAACATTATTGCTACTCCTTCTTTAGCTCTAACTATTTGAAACCCTTGACCTAATCCCATTTATTCCTCTCCACTGAAACTCACCCACCCCCTTCATCTTTGTTTCACTTAAAGCCAGGACATCCAGCTTCTTTTCATTCATAACATCCACAATCATCTCTTTCTTGTCATTCACACAACATCCACGCACATTCAGACTTCCCAATTTGACAATTTTCTTCTTATTCTTCTTAGTATATTCTTACCGTGTGTATTTAATCTTATAATTATTACAGGAAAAGGGGCTACGAGCCCATTGTTCCCGGCATTTTAGTTGACTTTTACAACACGCATGGTTTACGGAGGAAAGATTCTTACTCCACTTCCCCATGGATATTAAAGAAAAGTAATAAGAACAAGAACTATTAAGATAAATTCAAAGAAAACAAGATGAGGTTGAAATTAGTCAATGAGGCCCCATGACCACGAATGTCCTTGCATCAGGGATAACACGCTCAATACTACTTGGCGCCTGGTGTTTACAGATGGTGGTATATATATATATATATATATATATATATATATATATATATATATATATATATATATATATATATATATATATATATATATAAAATATGTCGTTCCGAATATGTAAAACTGGTCAATTAGCAAGAACTCATTTAAAATTAAGTCCTTTCTAAAATTTTCTCTTATACGTTTAAAGATATATTTTTTTCATTAATGTTAATGTAAAAAATTTTAATTTTGCACCAAAAGAATCTTAGAAAACTTATTATAAAAAGAACAATTTATTTTAGCCTAACCCAACTATATATAATTTAGATTTGCTTACAATAATTTAATACTAAACAAATACAGTGAAATATATTTTTTCGTTAGGTTCAGATTGATTTTGGCGAAATTATTGCATACACAAATTTTCACTTGTCTTACATGGCAAAATGAGCGTTGCTGTTTAAGCCAAGATCGCAAATTCTGCCTATTCGGCACGACATATATATATGTGTGTGTGTGTGTTGCCGAATAGGTAAAACTTGCGATTTATATATATATATATATATATATATATATATATATATATATATATATATATATATATATATATGTCGTGCCGAATATGTAAAACTGGTCAATTAGCAAGAACTCATTTAAAATTAAGTTATTTCTGAAATTTACTCTTATACGTTTAAAGATGTATTTTTTTCATTAATGTTGATGTAAAAAATTATAATTTTGCACCAAAAGAATCTTAGAAAACTTACCTAACCTTATTATAAGAAGAACAATTTATTTTAACCTAACCCAACTAAATAGATTTTAAATTTGTTTACAATAATTTAATACTAAACAAACACAGTGAAATATATTTTTTTCGTTAGGTTCAGAATGATTTTGGCGAAATTATTGCATACACAAATTTTCGCTTGTCCTATATGGCAATATGAGCGCTGCTATTTAAGCCAAGATAGCAAGTTCTGCCTATGCGGCACGACATATTTATATATATATATATATATATATATATATATATATATATATATATATATATATATATATATATATATATATAATATATATATATATATATATATATATATATATATATATAATATATATATATATAATATATATATATATATATATATATATATATATATATAATATATATATATATATATATATATATATATAATATATATATATATATATATATATATATATATATATATATATATATATATATATATATATATATATATATATATATAAATCGCAATCAGGCCTATATTGGAGTATGCAGCACCAGTTTGATACCCACACTTAGCCAGCACGTAAGGAGACTAGAGAAAGTCACCAAGACTAATCCCGGAGCTAAGGGGCTTGGCCTACGAGGAGAGGTTAAGGGAAATCGACCTGACGACACTGGAGGACAAGAGAGAGAGAGAGAGAGGGGGAATATAATTGCGACGTATAAAATACTAAGAAGAATTGACAAGGTGGACAGAGACAGGATGTTCCAGAGATGGGACACAGCAGCAAGGGATCACAATTGGAAGTTTAAGATTCAGATGAATCACAGGGATGTTAGGAAGTATTTCTTCAGTTACAGAGTTGTCACGAAGTGGAATAGTCTGGGAAGTGATGTAGTGGAGACAGGATCCATACATAGCTTTAAAAAGAAGTATGATAAAGCTCATGGAGCAGTAAGAGGCTGAGCCAGGAGCTATAAATTGACCCCTGCAACCATAATTAGGTGAGTACACACACGATAGAAGTGGTGGAACACGTAGTAAGGAGCGGGTTCATATATAACCAGCACGGCTTCAAGAAAGGAAAATCCTGCTTCACAAACGTACTTGAGTTCTACGACAAGGTAACGGAAGTAAGACAGGAGAGAGAGAGAGAGAGAGAGAGGGATGGGTAGAGTGCATTTTCTTGGACTGTAAGAAAGCTTTCGACACAGTACCACACAAGAGACGAGTTAAAAAGCTAGGGAGGCAGGCAGGAATAGCAGTGGATCAGGGAATACCTAACAGGAAGGAAATATCGTGTTGGTACGTGATGAGGTGTCAGTTTTGGCGCATGTGTCGAGTGGGGTTCCACAAGGGTCAGTCAGTCCTAGGTCCTGTGCTGTTTCTTGTATGTGTGTGTATGACATGACGCAAGGGATAGATTCAGAGGTGTCCTTGTTCCCAGAAGATGTGAAACTATTGAGAAGAATACAAGCACACGAGGATCAGGTAAATCTACAAGGGGATCTGGACAGGCTTCAAGCCTAGTCTGCCAAATGGCTCCTGGAGTTCAACCCCACCAAGTGCAGAGTCATGAAACTTGGGGAAGGATAAAGAAGACCGCAGACGGAGTACAGCCTAGAGGGTCAAAAACTGCAGACCTCACACAAGGAAAAAGATCTTGGGGTCAGCATCATTCCAAGCACATCTGAGGCACACATCAACCAAATAACTGCTGCAGCATATGGGCGCTGGCAAACCTAAGAATAACTTTTCGACATCTGAGTAAGGAGACTTTCACGGCACTGTACACTATGTGCGTCAGACCCATGTTGGA
>NC_091330.1:23331783-23434283 GCF_038502225.1 Cherax quadricarinatus | reverse complement strand
CACACACACACACACACACAACCCATACACACACACCACCCATACACACACACCACCCATACACACACACCACCCATACACACACACACCACCCATACACACACACACCACCCATACACACACGCACACACACATACACCACCCATACACCTTCCATACACACACCACCCATACACACACACACACACACACACACACACACACACACACACACACACACACACACACACACACATACACACACACGCGCGCGCGCGCGCAGGGAGAGGACCCAGTAGCAACCAGTGAAGAGGCGGGGCCAGGAGCTAAGGCTGGACCCCTGCAGCCACAAATAAGCGGGTACAAATAGGTGAGTATGCCATGTGGGGTTCGAAACGTGGATGGGGGTAAGTACACTCACGTAGGCTGGTTAGTACGTATAATTATAACGGAAAGTAATGTGGGGTTCGAAACGTGGATGGGGGTAAGAACACTTACGTAGGCTGGTTAGTACGTATAATTATAACGGAAAGTATGGGAAGCACCATCAGCCGCTCTGCCTCTCTGCTCTCTATCTTAAGCTTGACCCACCAGTGCCTAGGGGGGTAAGCGGCGTTCAAAAACATGCCATGGTCAGCAGCAACATGAATAGCAGTCAGTGATTCACATAGACGGTTGGTAGTGAGTCATTCTACTGGTAACTGGTACTACTGAGAAGTACACACACACACACACACACACACACACACACACACACACACACTAATATATTATAAAGCAAGAAGGGCCTGAGCAGCAGGGTGCAGCAAAATTCATCTGATCAGCAGACTCCAGCAAGAGGCGCCTCACCTGAGTATTATATTACAGCATGAGGCACCTGAGCAGCAGAGTACAGCAAGAAGCACCGAGTGTCAGCGTACAGCAAGAACCACTTGAGCAGCAGAGTCCCGTAAGAGGCACCTGAGTGTCAGGCTACAGCAAGAGGTACCTGAGTGTGAGGGCACAGCAGCGTGTGAGAGGGATGCCTGCGGCCTGCGCCTGGCCCTCGCTAGCTTCCCCTGCGCGTGTCGGGTGCCGTCCTGGCTTTTTCTGTGGGCCTCTTGCGCTGCCAACCTGTCTGCCTGGCTCAGTCTCTCGGCAGGCAGGCCCGTAGTCGCTCCTCCCCGGCAGCGACTCACCTCACCACCACCACCATCACCACCACCAACACCGCCTTGCACCGCCACTATCACCACTTCTGTGGCTTGTTCCACCACCACCACACGTGCACGCAACACACACCCTTCACCTGAACTTCAAGGGGTAGCGGTGTGTCCTAGTGGAATAGGTGTTACTGTGAGGTGCGGGTCCTGGACTGGCTTTGTGTCGCGCGCTCTTTGGACGATACCAAGCTGAACTGGCTCTTATGTGCGGTCTCCACCATTTTAACGGATAAAACTTCATTGCTGATGAACAATTTAGCTATTGAAACGCTCGGAAAGATGCTGTCAGCCATCAGGACAAAGGTGTAAGAGTAGACAGTTTAACCCGGTCAATAACGTAATGTTTTCCCAGATGCGAATTAAGAAATAAAATCTAAACTCCGGTGAAATTACTCTGAAAAAGTAGCCTTGCAAACTTTTTGTTTTTAATTAACACAAGATTAATCAAGTACTCACTGAATGAAATAAGCTTGGATCCTCTTTTTAATATTGGGAATTAAGATTGGAACCGTTCTGAACGGCAGGTGTCCGTCTTCCGTTTTCTGTGAGGTTTCCAGCCTCTGGTCACCATGGGTGACGAGGGAGAGAAGTTCTACGATGAAGAGGTAAGTTAGCCTAGTCTTCGTTATATAGTGTATGGTGATAAAAGATGTGGAAGAAAACACACACATCCAGTTGTGACATTTATTAGAGGAAACGTTTCGCCACGAGTGGCTTCTTCGGTCCTAATGGTTTAGGAGTGACTACTCATTGCGATAAGTTTCATTTAGTGAATGTCTTAACTATACGTATGTTTATTTTTCCTAGTCTAGTCTTATTGTGAGGGTGTGGTGATGCTGATGATTCAGGATAACGTCAGCAGCTAGCGCATCTCCAGAACCAGGTGTTAGTTGCCTGCCTGCAGCCACTGCTGCTCCTTGTTGCCCACCTGCAGCCAGTGCTGTTCCTTGTTGCCCACCTGCAGCCAGTGCTGTTCCTTGTTGCCCACCTGCAGCCCCGGCTGCTCCTTGTTGCCCACCTGCAGCCACTGCTGCTGTTTGTTGCCCACCTGCAGCCAGTGCTGTTCCTTGTTGCCCACCTGCAGCCACGGCTGCTCCTTGTTGCCCACCTGCAGCCACGGCTGCTCCTTGTTGCCCACCTGCAGCCACTGCTGCTGTTCCTTGTTGCCCACCTGCAGCCACGGCTGTTCCTTGTTGCCCACCTGCAGCCACTGCTGCTCCTTGTTGCCCACCTGCAGCCACTGCTGCTGCTTGTTGCCCACCTACAGCCACGGCTGCTCCTTGTTGCCCACCTGCAGCTACTGCTGCTGCTTGTTGCCCACCTGCAGCCACTGCTGCTCCTTGTTGCCCACCTGCAGTCACTGCTGTTACTTGTTGCCCACCTGCAGCCACTGCTGCTGCTTGTTGCCCACCTGCAGCCACTGCTGCTCCTTGTTGCCCACCTGCAGCCACTGCTGCTGCTTGTTGCCCACCTACAGCCACGGCTGCTCCTTGTTGCCCACCTACAGCCACGGCTGCTGCTTGTTGCCCACCTACAGCCACGGCTGCTCCTTGTTGCCCACCTGCAGCCACTGCTGCTGCTTGTTGCCCACCTGCAGCCACGGCTGCTCCTTGTTGCACTCCTGCAGCCACGGCTGCTCCTTGTTGCACTCCTGCAGTCACTGCTGCTCCTTGTTGCCCTCCTGTAGCCACTGCTGCTGCTTGTTGGCCACCTACAGCCACGGCTGCTCCTTGTTGCCCACCTGCAGCCACTGCTGCTCCTTGTTGCACTCCTGCAGTCACTGCTGCTCCTTGTTGCCCTCCTGCAGTCACTGCTGCTCCTTGTTGCCCTCCTGCAGTCACTGCTGTTACTTGTTGCCCTCTAGTTTGATCAGTTGTTCCTTTTTTATGCATTCTGCAACTCCTCTGGCAGAAGGTCATGTATTGGCTTCTGCAGCTATCCTTCCTGCAACTCGTACTGTTATTTTTCTTACAATTGCAAAATCCTCTCTCTTGAAATGCTGTTGATGCCCCTTCAGTTCATATTGTTGTTGCTGATGCTGCAGCAAGTAACTGTTGCCAGAGGTACTGTTGCCATAGTTGCTGTTACCGTAGTTACTGTTGCTATAGATACCGTTGCTGCAGCAACCTGTGCTGAAGCTGAAGTGGTAGATACTATTACTATAGGTTTTCTTGTGTAGCCTCTGTTGCTCTTTTCACAGTTGATGTTCCCAATGCTGCTTCAGTAGCTGATAATTCCCGTTCTCTAGCAGTTGTTCCTCCTGTAGTAGGCGCTCCTGCGTGTGTAACAGATGCTGCTCCTACTTATGTAGCAGATGCTGCTGCTCCTGCTTATGTAGCAGATACAGCTTCTCCTGCTTATATAGCAGATGCAGCTTCTCCTGCTTATGTAGTAGATACTGCTGCTCCTGCTTATGTAGCAAATACTACTGCTCCTGCTTATGTAGTAGATGCTGCTGCTCCTGTTTATGTAGCAATACTGATACTGCTGTTTATGCAGCAGATGCTGCTGCTGCTGATTATGTTGCAGAAGCTGCTGATGTAACAGCTGTTGCTGTAGCAGAAGCTGCTGCTGTTGCTGCTGTAGCAGAAGCTGCTGCTGTTGCTGCTGTAGCAGAAGCTGCTGCTGTTGCTGCTCTAGCAGAAGCTGCTGCTGCTGCTCTAGCAGAAACTGTTGTTGCTTCTGTAGTAGATGCTACTGCTGCTGCTTTAGCAGATGCCTCTCTCTTTGCAGCAGTTGCTACTTCTCCTGTATTTGTACCAATTCCTGTAGCTGCAGCTGTTCGTGTAAATAATGCTTATGTAGCTGTAACTATATCTTGTATCTGTGGCTACTTTAGCTGCAGTTTTTAATGTTACTTCTAATCCTTAAGCTGTAACTATTCATGTAGCTGCTGCTCCTGTAACTGTCCATGTAGCTGCCTATGTAGCTGCTGCCCCTCTAGCTGCCTATGCCCATGTAGCTGCCTATGCCCATGTAGCTGCTGCACTTGTAGCTGCCCATGTAATTGCTGCTGTTGCCGCTGGTCATGTAGCTTTCTGTTGCTGCTGCTGCTTGTGCAGTTGCTTCTCCTGCTCATGTAGCTGCTGCTGTTGCTCATGCAGTTGCTGCTGCTGTTGGTGAAGATGCTGCTGCTGTTCATGTAACTGCTGCTGCTTTATAATTTGGCTTTAAATGCAAATTGAAAAGGCATTCTTGATTATCTAAGGCCTAAGCCATCCACATGACTCAAAAGTTGTAGCATGAAAACCAGTAATTCAGGTTTACAAATTTCTTCCATGAAAGAAAGTAAATTTGTACCCTCACTGGTCAAAACTTTCCAAACTGTTCTCCAAAACTGATGAGAGTTTAAGGAATATGTAACCGAATATTTTTTGTTTAGGCTTTGCGTACTTAGCACTAAAAGTTTTTAGTAATTTTCAGGGCACATAAAAAAATACATTATGCATATTTAACATAGGATAACCCAAAAAGATAGATTCTGTGATTTATATCTGACCAAAAGAAATTCTCCAGTGATTTCACGGAAACAAATTTGTTTAATACTCTTGACATTTAAAACACAACCTAACGTAAAGGTGAAGCTTCCTTTAAGGAAAATACATCAGTACTAAAAGTTTAAAGCCGATCAGAAGATGCATGTTCTAGTTATTGCTCAGAATCCAACAAAATTTGCACCTACACAGAATTATTTTAATCAGGGGAAAAACAAACCTGTGTGAGTCATATAGCGGCTGGGAAATGGGACGTATTTAGATTCGATCAAAGGGTAGGATACATACAGTTCCTTGGATCTAAAGCCCCTTAGCATCAAGGCACCCTCCTTGAGAAGGCATACTTTCGTTAATACAAAATTATAATATATTATTTATAGATTAAAACTGACAGAATGGCACCTACACACACTATTAATAACTTTCTAAGCAGGACATACGACTGTTGAAATTTGAAGTCGATTGGAAGTGGCGTTCAAAAATTATTACATGGAAACCAGTTTGAGGAATGATCTACATGAAATTGAGCGGAGGTAACCTGTACTTGCCAAAGTTCCGCAAACGTTCCCCAGGTAACAGTTAATCAGTGGAAAATTGAAGCTGATTGGACGAAGGGTTATGAAGTTATACACGTAAGCGTGGGAAGAAGATGGAAGAATGCAGGAATAACTACCAACACTACTGGCTCTGGTGAGAATATAATACAGTATTTGTGGACTCGGGAAAATTAAAAAGGACCTTTAAAACGTGAGTTGTCGTTATTTCTCACTTTTCTTTTCCTTTTGTAGTTTTACTTAAAAATCTCTGTAATCCCACAAGAAAAAATATTTGTTTTTGCGTTTTCGAGGGATGCCCAATTTGTTTTTTTTCTGTAAAATTGGCAACTGCTCAGCCCAAGTTCAGTAAAAAAAAATCAACCTGGAACTTGTCAGAAAAGGCATTCTCCAGCAATTGATCACAGTCCGACAATTCCAGATTTTTTTTAAGTTTAAGTAAGATTTCAAATTTCCACCAACAGTCCTATGGGATGTTAATATTTTATAGGTGATCATTCTTTAGTTACTGAATGACAGAAAGTGTCACAGTTTCACAAGAAAATGCTAACTGGGACTTAGGCAGCCCAGTAACAATGCATTTTCTTGCTTTTCAGAAAACAAACCTCTCAGTTTTCACCCAGGAAAATACTAGCGACATTCCTGAAATAATAGAGTATGTAGAACAGGATGATAATAAACTATGCACGATTGCGGTAACTAGTGACATGGTCCTCAGACAAATAGAGAAACTAAAACCTAACAAATCCCCAGGCCCTGATGAACTGTTTGCAAGGGTGTTAAAGGAATGTAAAGAGGAACTTGGCATACCTTTGGCCAATCTTTTTAACATATCACTACAAACTGGCATAGTGCCTGATAAGTGGAAAATGGAAAATGTAATACCTATTTACAAGGCAGGTGACAGGTCCTTGGCTTCGAACTATAGACCGATAAGCCTTACCTCCATAGTGGGAAAATTTATGGAATCAATAATTTCCGAAGCAATTCGTAGCCATCTTGATAGGCACAGATTGATTAATGAATCTTAACACGGTTTTACAAAGGGGCGTTCCTGTCTTACAAATTTACTAACATTTTTCACTAAGGTGTTTGAGGAGGTAGATCATGGTAATGAATATGATATTGTGTATATGGACTTCAGTAAGGCTTTCGATAGAGTTCCACGTCAGAGGCTATTGAGAAAACTTAAGGCACACGGAATAGGAGGAGAAATTTCTTCCTGGGTAGAGGCATGGCTGACAGATAGGCAGCAGAGAGTTTGCATAGATGGGGAGAAATCAGAGTGGGGGCACGTCACAAGCGGTGTTCCTCAGGGGTCAGTGTTGGGCCCGTTGTTGTTCACAATTTTCATAAACGACATAGATGAGGGAATAAATAGCGACATAAACAAATTTGCTGATGACACCAAAATAGGCCGTGCAATTCATTCTAATGAGAACACTAGAGCACTCCAGGATGATTTGAATAGACTGATGCAATGGTTGGAAAAGTGGCAGATGCAGTTTAATATAGACAAATGCAAAGTTCTAAATGTTGTACAGGAAAATAACCATGGGACATATAAACTAAATAATGTAGATCTTAATACTACTGATTGCGAAAAGGAATTAGGAGTTCTGGTTAGCAGTAATCTAAAACCAAGACAACAGTGCATTAGTGTCCGCAACAAAGCTAACAGAATTCTTGGCTTCATATCTAGAAGTATAGACTATGCTGCTCAGTTTTGGTCACCGTATTACAGAATGGATATAAATGCTCTGGGAAACGCACAGAGGATGACAAAGATGATCCCATGTATCAGAAATCTTCCCTATGAGGATAGACTGAGGGCCCTGAATCTGCACTCTCGAAAGGCGTAGAATTAGGGGGGGGAGGATATGATCGAGGTGTATAAATGGAAAACAGGAATAAATAAAAGAGATGTAAATAGCGTGCTGAAAATTTCCAGCCAAGACAGGACTCGCAGCAATGGTTTCAAGTTGGAAAAATTCAGATTCAGAAAGGATATAGGAAAGCACTGGTTTGGTAATAGAGTTGTGGATGAGTGAAACAAACTCCCGAGTACAGTTATTGAGGCTAAAACGTTGTGTAGTTTTAAAAATAGGTTAGATAAATACATGAGTGGGTGTGGGTGGGTGTAAGTTGGACCGGACTAGCTTGTGCTGCTGGGTCTGGCGCCGTGCTCCTTCTTTGAGTGGAGGTGACCAGACTGGGTGGGTCATTGGTCTTATCCGGGGGGGACATGGATCTGCTCCGCATGGGTCGGTAGGCCTGTTGCAGTGTTCCTTCTTTCTTATGTTCTTAAGTTGAAAATTTAAAGCCGATCAGATGAGGCAGTCTTCAGTTGTATAACGGATTTTAAGTATTTAGTAGATTGACAAATTAGCTCGCACACAAACTGAATGAGGATTAGCCTGTCCATGAAATGAATTAGCCATTAAATATCGAAGATTTTCAAAAGAAGTACTCAACTTTTAACATGATTTAACGGGAATGGGAATTTCACTTCATTTTACACGTAAAATTGGCAGTTATTCATCTTCACATTTTTATTTCAGTCTTTGCCATTGTCAAAGTAGAAAGCCCCCTTTTTTTTTTAATGTTTGAAGCCAAACAGCAGAGGCTTTTGAAAGCAATCAGCTATTAAGGTTTGGAATAGGTTCGATAACTTTGGTCATAGGGCACCTGTACATTCCAGTATTTGAATGTTGCCATCGTTACCGTATAGTAACATTGAAAACTTGAAGCCGATCGGATGAGTTCTTCTCATGTTATGAACACAACAGTGACGAGAAGTTGGGCGAACGAAAAAGACAAAACTCAAGAAAAAATCAAGCAACCACATATAGATGGGATATCTAATAAAACACTTGGAGATTTAAAAAACTGCTCAATGGCTAACGATTACATTTTAATTCAACAAATTGTGATTTAAATTTGTTAAGCAATTATGACAGTGTCATAAATCATTCCAAAAGGAAATGTATGGAAAAAATGTATTTTTTCCAAATTATGTTAAATATTTCAGTGTATTCCCTAATAAAAGACAAATATACAAGAAACAAACCTATAAAAATAAAAAAAACTGTTAAAATAGTTGAGATATCTAGTTGAGATGAAAGTTCATTGATAACCCGGAAATTATCCTCGTAGGGGAAAGTCTCCCAAGTGTGGCGCCACGAAGCGCTCTACTCGCCCTTATCACGTTTTTTAATGTAAACGACTAAAAGAAAAATCGAATTGTGTGTGAATAATCATACTTATTATGCAAAAGCCTGAAGCAAAAAGAGCATTAAAAATTATTTTAAAACCTAACAAGAAAGCTTTAATAAATTTACCAAATGAAGTGATTAATGATGCCGGCTTAAAGTAGATATAGTACTGTGTAATGGAAATAAAAAAATAAATACTACTTGTGACACAATATTAAGGGTTGGCAAGGTTTTAAGAGTTACTATTAACATAGTATTGTCATCAGAAAGTCACATCGTTTGCGAGTCTAGTGTATACACGGGCAAACCATTAAATAACTATTAAATGTATGGATAAAGTAATGTCAAAATGTATGTTAGGCTAAAATTAGAACAGACAGAGGCTGTCGGGTGCCTCTACATCAAAAAAAAATCATGACTGGAATTCCAAGAACACGTGGTGGATGACCGCAGGTGACTGGACGATGCCTGGGTGACTGGAATTACAGGAACACGTGGTGGATGACCGCAGGTGACTGGAATTACAGGAACACACCGAACACTGCACTGCACCATGGAAAATTTACCGGATCATAAAAAGAGCTAAAAATTCTCAGGGGGGGGGGGAAGTTTCAGTGAAAGGCTGAATCCAGCAGAGACGCGGCTCTGTTAGATGACTGAAGGAAAACAAAAGATGGATTAACCATATTAAGGACATAAAAAGTTAAAAAAGATTCCTTAGTACCTTCCGTTAGAAAAAATTGAATGAATTAGAGAAGGTATCAAGTGATACAAGAAATGGAAGAAAAAGGTTACCTATATATCGAAGACTTGTTGCTTCGAGTATAACATTGCACTTGCAGCTGCAAATGCGTATTTTTACGCGCTCGCGCGCGTAACACGCGCACGCACGCACGCACGCGCGCGCGCGCACACACACACACACACACACACACACACACACACACACACACACACACACACACACACACACGCACACGCACACGCACACACTCACGAAGCGCAGGCGTATGTGAAAGCGTCCTTGATACTATATGTGTCCCTTTAAGGGGAACTATCTTCCCCTAATTACCTCTCATTTCCCAGGCTTTATATAACCCCTATGGGTTAGCGCTTCTTCATGATAATTAAAATAACAATAGACGACATATGCCAAACTCAGAACTATGAATTACGAGGAGCTACTAAACTGATCTGCAAGTGACTGGAAGAACGAGGGGGCAGGGAAATGTTACGGCGACTTGGAAGATTGAGCGAGAGGAAAGACGGTATGATGACCTGGAGGAACAAGGAGGAAGGGAAAGATAATATGATGACCTGGAAGAACAAGGAGGCAGGAGAAAGATAATATGATGACCTGGAAGAACAAGGAGGCAGGAGAAAGATAATATGATGACCTGGAAGAACAAGGAGGCAGGGAAAAGATAATATGACCTGGAAGAACAAGGAGGCAGGAGAAAGATAATATGATGACCTGGAAGAACAAGGAGGCAGGAGAAAGATAATATGATGACCTGGAAGAACAAGGAGGCAGGGGAAAGATAATATGATGAGCTGGAAGAACAAGGAGGCAGGGGAAAGATAATATGATGATCTGGAAGAACAAGGAGGCAGGAGAAAGATAATATGATGACCTAGAAGAACAAGGAGGCAGGAGAAAGATAATATGATGACCTGGAAGAACAAGGAGGCAGGAGAAAGATAATATGATGACCTGGAAGAACAAGGGGGCAGGGGAAAGATAATATGATGACCTGGAAAAACAAGGGGGCAGGGGAAAGATTTCACGACGACCTGGGAAAACGAAAAGCCAGGGGAAAGATGATACGACAACCTCGAAGAATGAAGAGTCAGTGGAAATATAATAGGACGACCTGGAAGAATGAGGAATCTGGGAAAAGCTGTTATAAGAATATTTAAGATACTATATGGCAGTGGTAGAGTGGACTGGAACACTAGGTCGAATACCTAGATGTGGCTTTAAGATGTTGTTAAGTATTAAGTAATATAAAACTTTTCATTAAACAAATACAAGTCAAAGGAGCTCGATGAAGCTGTAATGGAAGCAGTCTTCTGACGCAAAAGTCGATGTAGAAATGGTGGTAATATTTTATTATCCAAGGATATTCGCATTTAGGAGTATGTGTATATTTGGAGTGTTTAATTCGATTCCTAGTTCAGCGATTTAAGTATTCTTGACGGGTGGTGAACAGGTTACGTGCAGCCATAATGATTCTTGTGTAGTTGATAGCCTTTACTTCCAGTTAACAAACCATCCAGGAAACAGTAAAATATCCGTGATGTCAATGTTAATTAAAAAAAATGATACAAGCTTGGTGAAGTCGCCTCTGCCTTGCTGATTCTGGTCATCTGTGGTTAAGCATCTTCTGAGTAAGGTTTTTCATCCCAGTTTTAAATATCGCAGGATCATAATATATTCTCCTAGGATTGTAAGTCATAACGGAGCTATAAGATTAGTTATAATTGTACAAATAAATTGATAAATAGGTGTATCCAGAAGCTATAACTTGGCCATTAACAGGATTGCTTTGCGAATTCTCTAGGGTTTAAATTAACTGTTAGTAAACGAAGTTAAAGATAAAACAAAAACATTATAATAGAAATTGCTTAGGTGAAAAGTTCTTTCATGTGACGAATAGCAGGAAAAAAAAATCCTTTTCGACCAAATCCTGACGAGAAATAAAACTTTCCTTATAAATGGATTTAAACTCGCTCGGACAGATGTATCATGTGAAGATAACATTTGTAAAATGGTATGATCTAAATGAGTAAAAATGAAAAACCCAAAATATATTGACAAAATTTCGTAACGATCTGCTGATTTATTTTTAGATGTCTGTTGAAGTGAAATATTTAAAGAAATTACATTAGCAGAACAAACTAAAATTTCTGAAAACATACTACATTGATATTATATAGCTCATTCCTGATCTGAAAATGTCGAAAAAAAGAGAATAGTTAAACAGCAAGAGGCGGAAAACAAAGCGGAATAAGGTTAATAGCAAGAGAGAAAACCTCATGAAGAATAGAGGTAAAACACCAGGAAAACCAAAGGAAAGTGGAAAGTATAACCAAGGCAAAGCGAAGAACCTGCCGGAGATTGTACGTGACACAAACAGCCAATAAATATGTGAAAACAAACTAATTAGCAGAGAGATTCTGCTGGATGATTTGCTCAAGAGAAAACTTTATGAAGAACTAAAGAGGAGCAGCGGTGTAAACTTTATTATGCCCTTCAGAGGAGCGGCAGTGTAAACTTTATGAAGACCTGAGCGGCGGCAGTGCAAACTTTATCAAGACCTTCGGAGGAGCGGTCGTGTTTATTTCGTCAGGAAATAAGACGGTATCTCCTGGCACGGGTGTTTTTTACATAATGATCCGCTCAGCGGTTAACTCTCCGCGGGCTTGAAAGGTTCTATGCTAATCATCCTACTTGAGAAGCGAAACATCAGCACATAGCGTCCTAGCGCAACAATGGAGTTGTAGAAGATATCCTCTGTACCAGGATTCCATGGTGTTGCTGTGTCAGACAAGTATTCAAAGTTACTATACAGTACCGACAAGCTGATGTACAAGACACTTGTGTAACACTTTCGTATCATCATTGGAAAAACGTTTCGCCTGTGGAAAAGGCTTAATCAGTTTCATAAGGTGAAACGAATGGAGTGATCAAGTAATAATAAAGGTAACTTCATCGTGGATGGGGCTTCCTTATTAGAGATATAAATTAAGGTGTACAGCTCCTTAGCAGGAGTCGCAATACAGCAAGTGAGGCAGTACAGCAAGTGAGGCAGTACAGCAAGTGAGGCAGTACAGCAAGTGAGGCAGTACAGCAAGTGAGGCAGTACAGCAAGTGAGACAGTACAGCAAGTGAGGCAGTACAGCAAGTGAGGCAGTACAGCAAGTGAGACAGTACAGCAAGTGAGACAGTACAGCAAGTGAGGCAGTACAGCAAGTGAGGCAGTACAGCAAGTGAGACAGTACAGCAAGTGAGACAGTACAGCAAGTGAGACAGTACAGCAGGAGTCGCAATACAGCAAGTGAGTCAATACAGCAGGAGTCGCAATACAACAAGAGACAATAAAGCAAGATGGTGTGGATGACTCTAGGCTAATTTCACCAAAACAGGGACTAGAATGAAATTAGCCTAGAGTCATCCACACCATCGTGTGTCCTTGGGTTGGGAGTACCACATCCAGTTCCGCTCGATGCTCTACTCTTAAGGATCTTATGGTTCAGTGGATAAGGGCGTCATGTGTTTTCGCCCACCATGAGGCAGGCCAAAACAGCATGGGTTCGAGTCCTTGACTAGTGCAGTGTTGTTATTGATCAATACCACTCGTTCGTGGTCACAATAATTATATATATATATATATATATATATATATATATATATATATATATATATATATATATATATATATATATATTTTTTTTTATTATCACACCGGCCGATTCCCACCAAGGCAGGGTGGCCCGAAAAAGAAAAACTTTCACCATCATTCACTCCATCACTGTCTTGCCAGAAGGGTGCTTTACACTACAGTTTTTAAACTGCAACATTAACACCCCTCCTTCAGAGTGCAGGCACTGTACTTCCCATCTCCAGGACTCAAGTCCGGCCTGCCGGTTTCCCTGAATCCCTTCATAAATGTTACTTTGCTCACACTCCAACAGCACGTCAAGTATTAAAAACCATTTGTCTCCATTCACTCCTATCAAACACGCTCACGCATGCCTGCTGGAAGTCCAAGCCCCTCGCACACAAAACCTCCTTTACCCCCTCCCTCCAACCCTTCCTAGGCCGACCCCTACCCCGCCTTCCTTCCACTACAGACTGATACACTCTTGAAGTCATTCTGTTTCGCTCCATTCTCTCTACATGTCCGAACCACCTCAACAACCCTTCCTCAGCCCTCTGGACAACAGTTTTGGTAATCCCGCACCTCCTCCTAACTTCCAAACTACGAATTCTCTGCATTATATTCACAGCACACATTGCCCTCAGACATGACATCTCCACTGCCTCCAGCCTCCTCCTCGCTGCAACATTCATCACCCACGCTTCACACCCATATAAGAGCGTTGGTAAAACTATACTCTCATACATTCCCCTCTTTGCCTCCAAGGACAAAGTTCTTTGTCTCCACAGACTCCTAAGTGCACCACTCACTCTTTTTCCCTCATCAATTCTATGATTCACCTCATCTTTCATAGACCCATCCGCTGACACGTCCACTCCCAAATATCTGAATACGTTCACCTCCTCCATACTCTCTCCCTCCAATCTGATATTCAATCTTTCATCACCTAATCTTTTTGTTATCCTCATAACCTTACTCTTTCCTGTATTCACCTTTAATTTTCTTCTTTTGCACACCCTACCAAATTCATCCACCAATCTCTGCAACTTCTCTTCAGAATCTCCCAAGAGCACAGTGTCATCGGCAAAGAGCAGCTGTGACAACTCCCACTTTGTGTGTGATTCTTTATCTTTTAACTCCACGCCTCTTGCCAAGACCCTCGCATTTACTTCTCTTACAACCCCATCTATAAATATATTAAACAACCACGGTGACATCACACATCCTTGTCTAAGGCCTACTTTTACTGGGAAAAAATTTCCCTCTTTCCTACATACTCTAACTTGAGCCTCACTATCCTCGTAAAAACTCTTCACTGCTTTCAGTAACCTACCTCCTACACCATACACTTGCAACATCTGCCACATTGCCCCCCTATCCACCCTGTCATACGCCTTTTCCAAATCCATAAATGCCACAAAGACCTCTTTAGCCTTATCTAAATACTGTTCACTTATATGTTTCACTGTAAACACCTGGTCCACACACCCCCTACCTTTCCTAAAGCCTCCTTGTTCATCTGCTATCCTATTCTCCGTCTTACTCTTAATTCTTTCAATTATAACTCTACCATACACTTTACCAGGTACACTCAACAGACTTATCCCCCTATAATTTTTGCACTCTCTTTTATCCCCTTTGCCTTTATACAAAGGAACTATGCATGCTCTCTGCCAATCCCTAGGTACCTTACCCTCTTCCATACATTTATTAAATAATTGCACCAACCACTCCAAAACTATATCCCCACCTGCTTTTAACATTTCTATATATATATATATATATATATATATATATATATATATATATATATATATATATTGCTAACACATCGGCCGATTCCCACCAAGGCAGGGTGGCCCGAGAAAGAAAAACTTTCATCGTCATTCACTCCATCATTGTCTTGCCAGACACACTACAGTTATAAAACTGCAACAGTATCACCACTCCTTCAGAGTGCAGACACTGTACTTCCCATCTCCAGGACTGCACGTCAAGTATTAAGAACCATTTGTCTCCATTCACTCCTATCAAATACACTCACGCATGCTTGCTGGAAGTCCAAGCCTCTCGCACACAAAACCTCCTTTACCCCCTCCCTCCAACCTTTCCTCGGCCGACCCCTTACCCCGCCTTCCCTCCACTACATATTTATACACTCAAAGTTTCGTTTCTTTCTCTCTACATGTCCGAACCACCTCAACAACCCTTCCTCAGCCCTCTGGACAACAGTTTTGGTAATCCCGCACCTCCTCCTAACTTCCAAACTACGAATTCTCTGCATTATATTCACACCACACATTGCCCTCAGACATGACATCTCCACTGCCTCCAGCCTTTTCCTCCTTGCAACATTCACCACCCATGCTTCACACCCATATAAGAGCGTTGGTATAACTATACTCTCATACTTTCCCCTCTTTGCTTCCATGGACAAAGTTCTTTGTCTCCACAGACTCCTAAGTGCACCACTCACCCTTTTTCCCTCATCATTTCTAAGATTCACCTCATCCTTCATAGACCCATCTGCTGACACGTCCACTCCTAAATATCTGAATACATTTACCTCTTCCATACTCTCTCCCTCCAATCTGATATCCAGTCTTTGGTCACCTAATCTTTTTATCTTCATCACCTTACTCTTTCCTATATTCACTTATATATATATATATATATATATATATATATATATATATATATATATATATATATATATATATATATATATATATATATAATATAACTATGTGTGTGTATAAACAATAAACAATAACTTGAACTTTCGGCTTCGTCAACAACTTCCGGGGTCACCTTCTCTTCCGACGCTTCCAACAACTTCCGGAAACAAAGTGCTTCAATTTCTCGGAAAATCTCACTGAGCAAAAAGAAAATATTTGGAGACTAGTTGCAAAAAACTTTAACAAGAATGTCGCTCAAGTCTTCCCGCTGGGGAAGTACTGAGAGAGGAGCTGGAAAGGTGCTAGTGGAGGAGCTAGGAAGGTGCTAGTGGAGGAGCTGGAAAGGTGCTATTGGAGGAGCTGGGAAGGTGCTAGTGGAAGTACTGAGGGAGGTGCTAGTGGAGGAGCTATGGAGGTGCTAGTGGAGGTACTGAGGGAGGTGCTAGTGGATAAGCTAGGAAGGTGCTGCGGAGGTACTGCGGGAGGAGCTGGGGAAGGTGTTGGAGACTGCTGATATCCTGTGGGAGGTGCCGGGAGGGGAAAAGGAGGAGGCAGTGGGGATCATTATATTATTCCTGGGAGAGCGCTAAACCAGTTTGGGTCATATAGCGCCAGGCTGGTAGCAGCAGTAAGAGTGAGAGGAAAGTGATATCTCGTGGGAAAATAAATTGCTTGACATTAAAAATAGTAATCAGCAGTTGGTTTTGACAGGGCTTTGTTGGCTCTGGGTGCTAGGTGTCAACCAGATGCTGATACCGAAGGCCGCAACATGCTCTTTTAGCAAACTCCAGAATGCTGCCATAACATAAATTTTCCAAATATATAATAACATTTCTTTCTGTACAGTATTGGCAATAAAAGAAAAAAACGGCCTGTATCCCAATATTTCAAGAGAAAAACATTTACCTTGCTCTGTATAATGCATTTTTTCATGGTTTTCATGTTCTCTACTAGGTTGCCAATCTCGGTCTACAAATTACCTTTTGCAACCAAGCTAGGGAAGTCTTGATGCAACCTAGCTGAGTATTTAAGATGCAGAACGTAACCAGATTGGCTTATCATATGTCGAAATGCGACCACGGTGCTCCTCAAGTTGCAGGCTGTTTCCAGATTGGATATTCAGTTTGCGGAATGCAGAATACGATTTGAAAATCTGCTTGTAGACGGTATATCTTCATGCTTGGTGGGCGGACGGGCAGGCATGAATGCATGCTTGTGAGCGGCTGGGAAGGCATGCGGGATGGTGGATTTGGTCTGGGAATTGTTAACATTAACCGAAAAGATTAACTTACAGTAATATTGGTTGCCATATTTATCAGCTACCAATCTAATATTTCCTTCCTCGTAGCATAAATCTCAGAAGAAATTGATTTTATCATAGAAATGTGACCGCGTCACGCAAAGATACTTGGCAAAATCAGAGAAAGAAATTGTCTCAAAGGTGGCCTTTTCCAAGTCAATGGCTTTAAAATCTCCTTTTGAAAGAGAGAGAGCTTCTGTATTTCCCCGTTTCTCAACATTATGCCTTCCAACTCTGTTTTTCATAATTACTAATTGAACAAATAAATTTTGTGATTCGTAATATCAACTTCTGGGAGTTAGTTTGGGGACTATAGAAAATATAATTAAAATGATACATTAAACCGATATAACGTATATATTAAACACACCGGCCGTATCCCACCGAAGTAAGGTAATCTGGAAAAGACGAAACACTTTCACCATCACTCTATCACCGTCTTGTCAGAAGTGCGTCGACTTTACGGTTCAGACGCCCCTCCAAACTTCAGTATCCCCACCCCTCCTTCAGAGTGCATGCACTGTACTTGAAACCTTCGGGACTCATGTTCGGTTAACTTGTTTTTCCTGAATCCCTTTATAAATGTTACCTTGCTCACACTCCAACAGCACGTCGTCATTACAACCCATCCCACTCCTATCTAACACGCTCACACATCCCTGCTGTATGTCCAAGCTCCTCGCGTACATATATACAAGTCGTGCTGGATAAGCCCAATATGCGAGTTTGGTTAGAAAAGCAATGGTTATTTTTGCCGAATAAGAAGAGGAAAAAATTGTCTATTCAATAAATCTGCAAAAACAAGTCTGAAAAAAATATCATATATTTTAATTAATATTAAATAAATTTAAACTGTTCTATGAGATGTTTAGTAAAATAAATTACGTTCATTGTAGCAAGGTTAGGTGAGGTCTGTTAAGTTACGTATGATGCAACACCTTTTTTTTTTTTGTTCTGCTTCATTTTCAGAGTAAAAGTATGTAATAATCCATAAAAGAAAATTTTAGAAAATTGCACTTTTTAGGGCAGTTCAGCCTAATTAACCAGTTCGGCTTATTAGGTAGAACGAGGGTGAGCAGTGTAATATTTTGTGAAGAGATTCAGGGAAAACCGGTTACCCGGACTTGAGCCCTGGAGGTGGAAACATCTGAACTGTTGTATCTGTGCGCCTCTGCAAAGACAGTGATGTGTACGTGAATGACGATTTTTTTTTTTTTTTTGGGGGGGGGAGGTCATCCTGTCTCTGTGGGAAACAGCCAGCGTGTTGGAAAAAAAAAGAAACTAGAACATCACTGGCTGTAAATACGGAAAGTGGCAAATAAAACTTAATTAAGGATAAATATGCATCCGTGCGCCTGTGGCAAGACATTGATAGTGTGAATGATGGTGAAAGTGTTGCTTCTTTTTCGGGTCACCCTTCCTCGGTTTGAGACAACAGCGTGTTTATATATATATATATATATATATATTATATATATATATATATATATATATATATATATATATATATATATATATATATATAAACACGCTGGTTGTCTCAAACCGAGGAAGGGTGACCCGAAAAAGAAGCAACACTTTCACCATCAATCACACTATCAATGTAACCACGAACGAGTGGTATTGATTAATAACACTGCGACTAGGGAAGGACTCGAACCCATTTGCTTTGTCCCGCCTCATGGTGAGCGAAAACACATGACTAACCTACAGGACCACGCAATCTACAAGAACCAAGCACCCAGCCAGGCTAGGTGTGTTACCTTGGTCCGAGGACATACGGTGGTGTGGGTGCCTCTGAGCTAATTTCATTCTACTCCCTGTTTGGTGTACTAGCCCAACAAGCAGTATTTATTGTAACGACGAACGAGTGGTATTGATCAGTAACAACACTGTAACTGGCCCGCCTCATGGTGAGCGAAAACACATGACGCTCTGACCCACTTGTTGGGCTAGTACACCCTGACCGCGGGTTCAAATCCCGCCCGTGGTATTGTTAAAAACCTTGCGTGTTAACCCTATTAAGGCACGAGAATAGTGTATTAGCATACGAGTTTAACTGTGTGCCTCCTCCCTCCTTTATTTCAAGGACATTTTCACCAACATTAACCTTCAAGGGGAACGCCTTGATGTCAATGAAAATCCCCTTGATTCAAGGAATTGGAACGACCCCCTCCTTTCTTAGATAAATTTTTATTACCTGTCACTCCCCAGGATCTGTAGGATTCCTGCCGCTTTAGCGTTTTCCCATGGATGTGGTAATATTAAATACTATTACTAGTAATAATAATAATCTATGTGCCCCTGACTCGTGTGAAGAAAGTGTGCCTAGCGTCACTATTTTGTCATACTAGGACATGTACTTCCGATAACTTTAACATACACGTTTCCCAATATATTAGAAAATGCCGAGCAAAAGAAGCCTCTCGTCAGACTTTCGTGAGTTCGTGCGAACTGCAGAAATGAAGTAAATAACCAAGCATAAAACCTGATCCTCGGTCACGCATCGGTCGTAAAGTTTTAAGCTTTTTCCCTGCAGAACGATAAGCTCTTATATGTCTGGCTGAGAAATCGACGATCGCATTTAAAACCATTGGTTCGGGTTTGATAAATTTTAAACGTACTGTAGTATGGAGACTGTAAATATTGTCAATATATCTATTAAACTCCACGTTGGGTATAGAATCTATCATTTTTCACTCAAGCTTTTTCTAGCTTTCTCATTCTTAAGCTCTCTAACCTTTTCAGACTAGATTAGATTTTTCTTAATTGGCTTAAAATTACGAAATCTTTGCAAAATGTTATCGTTTTCCTTAGCTTTTACGCGCTTTATCAGTCTTTCTCATACCTTATTAAGTTCTTTGTAAACTTTAGCATCACGGTATTTCTAAACCTTTTTTCAGACAGTTTCTGTGGTTTCACGAAGCTTTGTTAGCGTTTTCATACTGGACGCGAGAGAGAGTCATCGACTGCTGCTTTCCATTAGAACCAGTTATAGGCGTTAACCCAATAATAGAATACCATGATGGTTGTTACCAAAGCATCCCATAGACAGCGTCCGAAAAATCGCCTTCATGGTTACCAACGTTGATGAAAATCTTTCCTTAAATTTACTGAAAATGGGGAATATGTCTCCTTCATTGAAAGCACTGATGAGAATTCTCCAACGAGCGTTCTGAAAAATGGTATTTCATATCAGTTCAGCATCTCAGAGTTCAAAATAAACATCGCTTTTCACAAACATCAAGTAACTTGCAGCAGAAAAAAATAAATACCACAGGTGGAGAGTGAACTCGTGGCAAGTGAGTTCTAAAAATCCAGGCCAGCCCGCCCGTGGTATGGTTTGTTTGCAATCATGTCATTATAGTTTCGCGGGTCTTGCCGCAGAATTTATGTACAACGGCTGATGAAAGTAATATATGTACTGAAGAATTAGAGACACATGCAACATCTGGATATCTTTATTTGTAGACATTTCGCCATCCAGTGGTTTTATCAACACAAATTCAAGGACATAATGGGAAGACTGTAGAACTGTGTACAGAAGATGAGGTAATCAGTCCCTCAGCCTTGGAGCTGGTGAAGAGTACTGTAGCCTTGTTGGTATTGTATACCGTTCATGTACAGTATATGTACTGCCGAAGCAAGACCCGGAAGATAAAATATGGCCGGAAAAAATGAATCAGTGAGAATGTAATTACCGTCGGTTGCCATGACAACCTGTCAAGAGGATCACAGAAAATGAGGGTAAGCATCCCCTGACACAAGAACCCCGGGTAAGCATCCCCTGACACAACCCCGGGTAAGCATCCCCTGACACAAGAACCCCGGGCAAGCATCCCCTGACACAAGAACCCCGAGTAAGCATCCCCTGACACAAGAACCCCAGGTAAGCATCCCCTGACACAAGAACCCCGGGTAAGCATCCCCTGACACAAGAACCCCGGGTAAGCATCCCCTGACACAACTCCATGCTTGGCTTCAATATAATGACGTGTCTGGCGTGCTGAAGATAGCAGACTGTTTGTGTGCAGTGAGAGGTGGGATGGAGGGTGGTTGGGTGATATGTCGGAGGGAGGGAGGTAAGTAGCTTGGTAGGCAGAGTGGGAGGGAGGTACGTAGGTACAATAGGTAGCTAGGTAGGCGACGGGAGATAAATTTAATTACAAGAAAACTTTCTTCATCAGTTACTAAACAGCTCTATTTAAAATTAATACTAATAATGGCACAATTCACAATTAACCCAAAAAGTAGAGATGTAACTCAATGACATTTGTCATACCTTCGAAACGTAACAGTTCAACATAGACCGAAGCGCTGTTACCAGATTGTAAGTTGGGGTTTATTCCATATACGGTTTTGTGATTTTTCTTCTTAAATAATAATAGGCCACATTTAGATTGACAACAAATTATGTAACACATTACTGAGTATATAGTGTCGATAAGTAACTGTGAGGATCATTTTATTGCATAGATTGCAACAGTTAACCAGTGAACTGGGAATGAAATTTCTTGGTAAACTTTATTCCGAGTTCCCTTCTGAGAACCACTGCTGCTAGTTAGATTTACAAAGTAATAAGAGCCCATTAATACCCTTATTAGAGAGTAAGAATTCTTTAATCAAGCCTGGCAAGCGTAGAGCTGTAGTTGAGTTACTCGGGTTATGACCGTAAGGTCATAACACGTTTTCCTCTTTAAATTGTAGTGGGCAATTTCAGACGACTTTGGGGGGGAGGGGTGGCATCCTGAGAAATATAGTTGAGTACTACCCCAAGATAGGGTAGTACTTACATGTGACCTATGTAAATTTAACTTTATAAAAAAAATTGTGTTGAGGGTCAAACCCGTTTAAAATCCTAACATTGTTGACAAACCTTTAACAGATAATACAATTTAGATTTTTTCTCTGAAGCAACTAGTTTATTATGTACTCTACTTCCATATTGTGGATGATAGCACAAGAATATATGAATACAAAAGGTCTAGAAACCAGCCAGGAAAAAGCTAGGAGAAATACATTTGGGAATCACAGGAGAACTTAAAAAAAAAATCCAGTAGAAAATAGAAAAATGAGTGAGAGTAACTAAAATCCAGGAGGGCGAATCTTGACGCCAACTCGTTATTGACATTGAGTTCCCCACACCATGGTTTATGGCGAAGTTTTAAGAAGCACTTCCAATAATATTAAAAAGAGGACAACTTTCTTGAGCTTTATAGATCGTCAGTGATGGCTAAGCACAGGCTTAACGTAGGTCGTACCCCCCAAACTTTAAGATCAAACCTTATTTCTTTCCCTGTACGACATTTAAACACTGAAGTCCTTTAATGAATATATTATCATGATATCATAGCTTTGTAACTCGCCAGTCAAAAACTTAACATCTGTCAACGCCCAACCTAGATTCTTTTTATGTAAAGCTTGCAAAATTGTCAAGTACTAGCCATTAAACCTGATCTTATCACATACAACCATAAAACGTTAATATTTGTCCCGCGCTAACATGAAACATGAGCCTTTGTCACGCAACAACTTTAAACAAGGACTAGTCACGTAACAACCATATACAGGGGCCGCTCACGTAGCGATCATGAAAAGAGGCCTCTGTCACCTAACAAACCTAAGCAGGGCCTGTATCGCGTAATTTGCTTAAACAGGGACATTGTTACGTAATCATTGATAGGAACCACTGTCACGTAACCGTTAAAAAAAAAGACCAATGTATAGTAACCATAAACGGATCTGTCTCGTAACAGCATTGAAAAAGGCATCATTGACATGTAACCTTTAACAAAAACCAGTCACGTAACAACCACTTAACAGTCATAAACAGGGACGTGTCACACAGCAACCATTAATATTACCCGTATCATATAACACCCTTAAACAGAGACCAATGTCACAATCCACTCTCAGTGCATCTAATCCTAACCATCAATTTTTTCCAACAATATAAACTGTTATTCAGTAATTTTGTTACTGACTTTTTATTATACACTTTCACTTGGATCAGTTGCTGTAATAATAATAATAATCGTTATGAATATTAATTTCTTTGCAATAAATTCCCAATCGTGTCAATATTGCAGTTGTTATTATTAATGATAATGTGTCTCTAGTGTGGCACCATCAGGTACAAACTTAGTGCCCGAATGTGGCATGAACACAGTGCCGGTACTATGTGTAAACATAGTGCCAGTGCTATGCATTAGCAGATTTAGTGCCTGCATTAGCAGATTTAGTGCCTGCATTAGCGCCAATGCTAATATCACTAAGGGTATACGAAAGGATAGTCATTGAGATAAGTAAAGTGTTTTTACCCGCAGTGATGAATCCAGATACAGTGATCTGTTGACTTTTTATTTTCTAGCAAGTCTATATACATCAAAGGTTTTAAAATAAAGCAGATTAATCCTCGAGGGAGGCTCCTTGATAGTGGTGAGTGTCTCTTGATCTAAGGAATTAGACTAATGCTCCAGTTCCTTGAATCAAGACTAAATACCTTCCAATTCCCTCCACGCACTGTATGATCCCTACTGGTTTAGCACTTCCCCATAAATGTAATAATAATAATTCAAAAGCTACAAAGGCTTGGATAGATACAAGTTATTATGTGGCTGGATTCATGACAAAAGAATAGGGTTATTAAATGGTAAATACGTCGTCAAAGGCAAGGTTAATTTGTGTTTGTTTTTTCACACATTTAGTGGACGTACAAATGTGTTTGCCAAATAATATATTGACACATTTTATTGTTTTCCATTACTCATCTGAAAATATATGTAAACATGCATGTAAATGAATTATTGGACAAGGATCCAGTGACTCGTATAAACTATGAATATTTTCTTTCTGTATACATGTATTTCCTTTGTGTACTGCTCTCGTGCAGAAAATTGGGTTTAGAAATCTGATGCAGCCAAATGATTAATATATTAATTATTTGAACATGTGTTGAACATATAATTTTATCATTTTCATGGATCTGCATTCACAGAGTAACAAGACGCATACATCATGTGTAATTTTTGAAAAAGTAGAATCAGCTGGAGCCCATTGTACCTGTCTGGCAGGACTTACGGAAGTCTGCCAACCCCCCTCCCCTCTCCATCCAGCGCACGCGCACACGCACACACGCACGCACGCACGCGCGCACACACACACACACACACACACACACACACACACACACACACACACACACACACACACACACACACACACACACACACACACACACACACACACACAAAATACCTGTCAGGAAGACAACAGCGAGTCATGCTACGTGGCGAGGTGTCAGAGTGGGCGCCTGTGACGAGCGGGGTTCCACAAGGGTCAGTCCTAGGACCGGTGTTTCTGGTATTTGTGAATGACATGACGGAAGGAGTAGACTCGGAAGTGTCCCTCTTTGCAGATGATGTGAAGTTGATGAGAATAATTCAATCGGACGAGGACCAGGCATAACTACAAATAGATCTTGACAGGCTACAGGCCTGGTCCAGCAACTGGCTTCTGGAGTTCAACCCCACCAAGTGCAAAGTCATGAAGATTGGGGAAGGGCAAAGAAGACCGCAGACGGAGTACGGTCTATGGGGCCAGAGACTACAAACCTCACTCAAGGAAAAGGATCTCGGGGTAAGTATAACACCGGGCACATCTCCTGAGGCGCACATCAACAAAATAACTGCTGCAGCGTACGGGGTGACTAGCAAACCTAAGAACGGCATTCAGACATACCAATAAGGAAACGTTCAGGATCCTGTACACCGTGCACGTTAGGCCAATATTGAAGTATGCATCACCAGTTTGGAATCCACACCTAGCCAAGGACGTAAGGAAACTAGAGAAAGTGCAAAAGTTTGCAACAAGACTATTCCCGGAGCTAAGGGGTATGTCCAACGAGGAGAGGTTAAGGGAAATCGACCTGACGACACTGGAGCACAAGAGAGATAGGGGGGATATGATAACGACATATAAAATACTGAGAGGAATTGACAAGGTGGACTGAGACAGGATGTTCCAGAGATGGGACACAGCAATAAGGGGTCACAGTTGGAAGTTGGAGACTCAGATGAATCACAGGGATGTTAGGAAGTATTTCTTCAGTCACAGAGTTGCCAGGAAGTGGAATAGTTTGGGAAGTGATGTAGTGGTGGCAGGATCCATACATAGCTTTAAGAAGAGGAATGATAGAGCTCATGGAGCAGGAAGAGTGACCGAATAGCGGCCAGTGAAGAGGCAGGGCCAGGAGCTGTGAATCGATCCCTGCAAACACAACTAGGTGAGTACACACACACGCACACAGGATGTTAGGAAGTATTTCTTCAGTCATAGAGTTGTCAGGAAGTGGAACATTCTGGAGAGTGACGTAGTGGAGACAAGTTTCATTCATAGCTCTAAGATAAGGTCCTATAAGGCTCTTGGAGCAGGAAGAGAGGACCTAGTAGCTACCAGCGAAGAGGCGGGGCCAGGAGGTATGACTTAACCGCTGCAACCACAAATATGTGAGTACACACACACACACACACTCGTATGGAACCCACACCTGATCAAACACGTCAAGAAATTAGAGAAGCACAAAGGTTTGCAACAAGACTAGTGCCGGAGCTAAAGGGATGTCCTACGAGGAAAGGTTAGGTAAATTGGTCTGACGTCTGACGACGTCAGACCGATTTACCTAACCCTTACCCTCCTGTCCTCCAGTATACATATACTACTTACCCTCCTGTCCTCCAGTATCGTCAGGCTGACGATACTGGAGGACAGGAGGGATAGGGTAAGACATGATAACAGTATATAAAATACTAAGAGGAATTGTCAGGGTGGATAGGGACAGAATGTTTCAGAGATGGGACACAGCAACCAGGGGTTACATCTGGAAGTTGAAAATCAGAAGTCACATAGAGTTGTCAGCAAGTGGAACAATTTGGAGAGGGATGTAATGGAGGCAAGATCCATACGTAGCTTTAAGAAGATGTTAGATAAAGCTCATGGAAAAGGGAGAGAATGGACCTAGTAGGGATCAGCGAAGAGGCGGGGCTAGGGGCTACGACTCGACCACTACAACCAACCACAAATAGGTGAGTACACACACACACACACACATACACATGTGGAAAACTACTATTTGCGAATGAGGCTTCGGTATAAAAAACATGTTAGTTTCATCTCCATTCTGTAAAAAGTGTTTCTTACAATCAGTGAAGGGACATAGACTTCATTTTCGCCAGAATAATAATAAAAAAAATTAGTGCAAATTTTATTAACGAATTATTGAATGAAATATAGTTCAAGATTGAAAGAAAATCAAACATTGTATGAGTGAGGAACGGTGACAGCAGTGGAGACTACCACTTGTGAGCAACCCAGTTCTAAATTGTGGAGAACAAGACACTTGGGGAACATTTGGGAATCTTTATTTGAGGAAACGTTACCTCAAGCTCCTCTTATTCCATTGTTCTTTGTATTGGACTGAAGAAGCCACTGTGTGGCGAAACGTTTCCTCAATAAAGATTCTCAAATATTGCACAAGTGTCTCATTCTTCAACTTTTCGGTTCTCTAAGCCAGTTACATCACATCTAAATTATGGTACAGTTTTCGTGCATGACATATAACTGCTGTAAGAACAACCCTCCTGAAACCTTCGAGGTGGCTGCTACACACAATGCTACAAATTCATGTAATCATGAACAGTATGACCGTGGCATATTTGTAGAAAATTTACGGACAGTATCGACAAATTTTAAAAATACAGAGATAGAACTTTTCATTAATTCAGATTCTCTATTAATCGTTGTACCACCGGATTAAATTGTCACTTGTGGGTATTATCGGCAGTGTGTTGGTACACGTACAGTCTGTATCAGTACCAACAAACTGTGATATGAAGATATGTTTGCAACACTTGGCACATTGCTAGGAGATACGCATACGGGACTTTCTCCAGTAAAATACTATGAGGAAAATACAGAATATGTAGCGGGCAGGTGTGGTGTGCTGAGGTGAGGTGCTACAGCATTTGTCACCTGTACATAAGAACATAACATAAGAAAGAAGGAACACTGCAGCAAGCCTACTGCCCCATGCGAGGCAGGTCCAATTCACCCACCGGGTCACATTCACTAAGGAAGGAGCACGGCAACTGACCTAAATTATGGTAATTATGGACCTAGTAGCACAAGCTAGTCAGGTCCAACTCACATGTGTCACCTGTTCATGTGTCATCTGCTCTGTTTATCTCAAAGGGTAATATAAATTTTACAAACTATTCTGATTTACTAAATACTCTGAAGCTCTGGCCCAGCGTGATGGAAAACGAGAATAGGCTGACTTTCGTGTGATAACATCACTCGCAAGCAGCATAGTGAAATGAAATGCTGCAAAAGCAGCATTATATCGAAGTTGTCCTAATTGCAATGTTCAACACGGGGCACAGAACTCTGGGGCATTCAGCACTTCAAGAGTGCTCGCAAAATGGCTTCTACCTCGCTAGAAATAACAAGAACGGGTGACTCAGGCACGGCATGCACTAGCACCTGACCTCACCTGACCTAACCATCCCCCCCCCCGACAATGACCCCCACATAATTATACCTGAAAACTGTCCTGTCCTAGATGTTGCCAAATGTTGTCAAAATTAAATACCCGTTTATTATGATAGCCTAAAACCGACAGTAGTTAATCATTGGTGATCTTATTTAAATGTCCAAGTCTTTACAGCTAACTGCTTGAACCGAAGCAAAAATCAATATGGAAGACTTCCGGCTTAATGACGTCATGTGTCATCACTATATATATGAAAATGCAGTTGTAATGGGCGGGTGCTTTACTACTGCTACATAAAAAACGCTACCGTAAAACATAGATGTTTTAATTCTGCTGCAGCTAAGCACTGCAGTAATATTCAGGCATTTTCATTCTGCTACATCTAAACACTTCAATAAAGAAAGTGTTTAATATTGCTGCATTAAATCTTTGCAATAAAACACGTGTTAATACTGCAGCAGCTAAACACTGCAGTAAAACACAGGTGTTTTAATACCGCTGCAGCCAAACGGTTGCCCCCGCGTGCGACAGACAGGTCGTTCGCGTGTGTGCTGAGTCCTGATTGGTTGAGTCATGTCACGAAGACAACTGGTTCAGTAGACGGGGATGGAGGGGTGGTGTTGGGAATGGGGTTGGGAGATGTGCTGTTGGGGAACGGGGAGAAAGTGAGATGTTTGGGAAATGGTGAGTACCGGGTAGGAAGGGGGGGTAGGAGTGACGTTGGGAAAGGAAAGGGTACAGGGAAGGGGTGGTTTTGGGGAGGGGCTGCCCTGGACAGAGGTGAGGAAAGGTAGGTAGTCACTGATACTTCATGGTACCCGTGTCCCCTTCAAAGAGCGGAATTCCCATACTGCCAGTGAACAGCTCATGACCCCAAGGAATTTAATGTACCTTCCCCTCCCTAAGACCTACCCCGATTACCTCCCATTCTCCAGACGCTGCATGACTCCTACCGGTGCAGAGCGTGAAAAACAAAAACTAATGTCTCTCCTGCAGATACTGAAGCCATCACACCCATAAGCCACAATAATCCTCGAGTCCTGGAAAAATCTTCCCTGCTTCTGAAGTTTTCTTTTCGTGCTTCTGAAGTTTTCTCCACGGAATGAGCTCGCACGAACATTTTTTTTTAACGCCTGCGGTGGTTGGTCCATTTGGTAGTCAGTCTTGTGTAGGCAGGCTTAGTGGAAAATTATTATGTTTTAAGGTGTGACTGATGTCATGGCTGTGGTTGATGCTATAGGCACAGTTCGAACCTGGATCAGAAGCAAGTCCGAATCCCCGGACCATCAGTCCTACAGGGCAGTTCCTCAACTAGCAGTCCTACAGAGCAGTCTCTCAACCAGCAGTTCTGCAGGGCAGTTCCTCAACCGGCAGTCCTCCACAGCAGTTATTCAACCAGCAGTCCACCACAACAGTTATTCAAGCAGCGACCCACCATAAATTATTCAACCGGCACTCTTCCACAGCAGTTAACCGGCAGTCCACCACAACACTTACTCAACCGGCAGTCTACAACAGTTACTCAACCAGGAGATCAATCTCTAATGGTAGAAGCTGTTTGTCAGTACAGAGCTGCAGGAGAATTGTAATCTACGGTGCTGTAAGACGATGAATGGAGCAATATCGTAAAACTTCGTATTCTCGGAGCCTACCATCAGTGCTGAGCCTGCTATACGGTCTAGGTAAACAGCGTAGCAAAATATATCCTGGGTATTGGATTTGCTCACAAATAAGCAAGACGCATCGGGTAGCACGGTGTGTGAGCAATCCCAAGCAGCGCTCAAATCTGCACGTATATCACGCGTGGTGTGAAGATAGGTTTTTTGGAAATATGTGAAAATTGAATTTTGGAACGTCAAAAAATTATTGTAATAAAAAGAAGCCTGATAAGATAACTGGAAATCTTTAAAGATGGTCTGGAGAGGTACACACGTGAGGTGCAAAGGTATGAAAGGTGTGAAAATAACGTTAAGGAATTAGGTGAACCAACACACACGTAATGTTTATGACATTAACAAACACATGTGTGTGGGTTAGGACGTTTATTGAAGGAAACGTTTTGGCTACGAGTGACTTCATCAGTCCTGATCATAAGGACTTGTGAATTGACTCGTAGTGAAACATTTCTTCTAAAAAAAATTTCTGAAATGTACATAAGCGGTCTTTATCAGAGTTTGTCGTTGTCACAGTACCATTTACAACCATTGTTCAGGATACTCCATTGTAGGCCATGTTTACCTCACAAGGAGCTTGATAATGTTTCTGGTGAGCAAAACATAGCCTGCAATAGCGTCCTGAACCATGCACGAGTGTCTCGTTTACCTAATAGAAGAGTGCGAGTTGTCACTGCCTAGTGAGGACCAGTAGGCCTACTGCTGCACTCGTTTTTTGTTCTTATTTTAAATTTTATTTTTTTTACTCTTCCTTCGAAGTGAGTATCTGTGATGCTGGTGAAGCTCCAGCAGTTCACTAGTCCGCCACTTTCTGAAATCGAACATGATCGTCTCCAATTTTCCATCAGTTGTAGGGCCCTTGTGGATTTAGCGCTTCCCAATAAAAAATAATAATTATTTTTGAATCCCTAACTAAACGTTTACCGGCACTCTTCCACAGCAGTTAACCGGCAGTCCACCACAACACTTACTCAACCGGCAGTCTACAACAGTTACTCAACCAGGAGATCAATCTCTAATGGTAAAATACAAATGTAAAATAAGGTATGTGACACACACACACACACACACACACACACACACACACACACACACACACACACACACACACACACACACACACACACACACACACACTACTACTACCACCACCTAGTAGCGACCAGTGAAGAGGCGGGGCCAGGAGCTATGAATCGACCCTTGCAACCACAATTAGGTGAGCACACCCACCTCCCCTCACCAACACACAGAGGAGCATAGTTATGCTCGGAGTTTTCAATCATCAATGTTCATCATGTCATATTTTTTTAATTCCCAGTGGTGAAAACACTTCATACGTTCTCATAGATGATATTCCAACGATCTTCCATTCTGTTCAGAATAAAAAGTTATTGTTATATTAAAGGACGAATTTTAAACACGTCTTTGTCATCGATCAGAAAAAAACGAGTTAGCATTATTTCCATACATTTCTTCTCAGTTCATAACAGTGGCTTGTTTTGTTTACCCCCTCCGTATTGATGATGATTACAAAATTTTACCCACTTTCAAGTATCCTTTTATAAGCATGTATGTGGATATCGTATCTCCTCTTTTATAAGCATGTATGTGGATATTGTATCTCCTCTTTTATAAGCATGTATGTGGATATTGTATCTCCTCTTTTATAAGCATGTATGTGGATATTGTATCTCCTCTTTCATAAGCATGTATGTGGACATTGTATCTCCTCCTCCATAAGCATGTATGTGGACATTGTATCTCCTCTTTTATAAGCATGTATGTGGACATTGTATCTCCTCTTTCATAAGCATGTATGTGGACATTGTATCTCTTCTTTTCCTTAGTATTGCCAGATTGTCTTCATAATTCTTATTTGGCTCTGAGAGCCATTTTGATTATCTCTGGACTTTTCTGTCTATCTTATTCATATGTTTATTACATATCTGTCGTGCCGAATAGGTAAAAACTTGCGATTTTTAGCAACGCTCTTGCCGAATAAGGCAAGCGAAAATTTGTGTATACAATAATTTCGGAAAAATCATTCTGAACCTGAGAAAAAATATATATTGTGTTTGCTATTAAATTATTGTAAACTTATCTAAATATATTTAGTTGGACTGGGCTAAAATAAATTGCGCTTGTTGTAGTAAGGTTAGAAAAGTTTTCTAAGGTTCTTTTGGTACAAAATCATTAATTTTTATATAAACATAAATGAAAAAATATATCTTTAAATGTATAAGAGAATATATATATATATATATATATATATATATATATATATATATATATATATATATATATATATATATATATAGGGAGGTACCACCTCTAGAACTGTCCTGGGGACCTCATCCTCAGAGAAAAGAATAAACTTGCTTCAGGGAAAACTCGAGGTTCTCCCTGAAGCTGTTTGAGAATTTTCTCCTACCACCCCCTGTATTTAATATATATTTTATTTAAAGACAAAATACATTGACAAAACATTCACAAAAATACAATAGAAAGTAAAACAACTTAGATAACTCAGAGCTACATCTCGAATACTTCATCCAGCTCCCCGGCGGTGGGCCGCGTTCCCAGAATGCTGCAGGCATTTCCTCTCTGGATCGCGACACTGAGTCTCTGAAAGAGGAAGCTGGTCGCCCTATGGTCCTTGGTTTCTATGATGAGCTTTTCACCCAGCTCTTTGAGGAACTTTAGAGCACACTTGCCCCATGCTTCGAAGGTCTCGGACCCTATTGGGATGAAGTTATAGCAAGGGGAAAGGTCTTCATATTTGCGGATCTTCTGGGTCTCCCTGTGGCTGGCAGCTCCACTCCCTTCAGCTATGGATAATGGCAAGTAGGTGTCTGCCAATGTGGCGGCACAGGTGTAGTCCCAGGCAATCTGCTTTCCATCCTTCCAAGGTAGCATAGTGGCTCCATCAGGACGCTTTTGACTTCCGTCAGACCTCTGCACTTGGGGTTCTCGTTGAGATGGGCAACGGGCTTTGGCGAGGCTTTTCTTTATGATGTCATTGACCTCCTTATGTCTGGTATACTTCCCTTCTGCTGTGTGACACACGAGACCATGAAGTCCGAATTGATCAGCTGTCGCCCTGCCGCAAATACACCTATGTTCGGTGAGGTTGGGGGCAGCTAGGCGAAGAGCAACACCAATCCGAATGGCCTGTGGGTCGAGTCGAGTGCTCAGGGAGGAATTGAGAACAGGTAAAAGGAAATCTCCTGAGTGTGGTGCCTTCACCGCCAGGAGATGAGCTTTGTCCTTAACTGAAGCGTTGGTGAGCATTGTGTTGGCGATTTTTTCCATGATCGGTTTGTCCCAGTGAGACTGTTTGTGCTCTTTGGGAGGAGCTGGTCTACTGGAGGAGTCTGCAAGGGTGTCCCACCGCATCGCTGCTTCAGCAAACCTTAGGTCTTGAGCTCCTACCACGTCTCTTAAGTGTTCGGGGACAGTCTTCTTGACTAGTGCACTGGAAGCCAAACACGAAGACAGAAAAGCAGGTAGAGCTACATGCGTTGCTTTGCGCACCCCTGTACCTCCCAGTCACACTGGGAGGGTTTCCTGATCCCATTGCTGATCCTCTAGTGACAGGTTCAGGGTCTTCTTAAAGGTTGATCTCTGGTGTGCATCATATTCGTCGAGTGTTGAGTTGTTAAAAGAAGGTAAACACTTCAGGAAGTGAGTGAGTCTTGGAATAGCAAGACTCCTTTTGAGGAGATACAGAGAATCATGGGCATCAAGATCGCTTATTCTCTCCTCCATTCTCATCAGGTCATTCAATTTTTCCTTGAGGACAGTGTCGATGGCCTGGTAACCAAGCGGTGCTCCCAAGAGGGTACTGTTGGACGGAGTGGTAGTAGAGACTTCCGGGAGGATTCTTCATTTTATATATATATATATATATATATATTATATATATATATATATATTTATATATATATATATATATATATATATATATATATATATATATATATGTCGTGCCGAATATGTAAAACTGGTCAGTTAGCAAGAACTCATTTAAAATTAAGTCCTTTCTAAAATTTTATCTTATACTTTTAGAGATATATTTTTTTCATTAATGTTTATGTAAAAAATTTTAATTTTGCTCCATAAGTATCTTAGAAAACTTACCTAACCTTATTATAACAAGAACAATTTATTTTAGCCTAACCCAACTAGATATATTTTAGATCTGCTTACAATAATTTAATACTAAACAAACACAGTGAAATATATTTTTTTTGTTAGGTTCAGAATGATTTTGTCGAAATTATTGCATACACAAATTTTCGCTTGTCCTATATGGCAAGATGAGCGTTGCTATTTAAGCCAAGATGGCAAGTTCTGCCTATTCGGCACGACATATATATATATATATATATATATATATATATATATATATATATATATATATATATATATATATATATATATATATATATATATATATATATTCATTTATATTAATTTAAATGTTAATGATTTTGTACCAAAAGAAAATTAGGAAACTTACCTAACCTTATTGTAACAAGTGCAATTTAATTTAGCCCAATCCAGCTAAATATATTTTAAATAAGTTAATTTAATAAACACAATGAAATATATTTTTTTCGTTAGATTCAGAATGATTTTGCGAAACTATTGCATACACAAATTTTTGCTTGTCCTATATGTCCTATATGCATTGCTATTTAAGCCAAAATCGCAATTTTACTTATTCGACACGAAACACAAACACGCGCGCGCGCGCACGCGCGCGCGCACGCACGCGCACGCACGCACGCACGCACGCACGCACACACACACACACACACACACACACACACACACACACACACACACACACACACACATATATATAAATGCTTGGGTGTTGGGGAAAGGAGTGGGATTAAATTACGGGGAAACAAATACAAAATGGGAGTTGACAGTTACTTTTTGCTGATGATGCTGTGCTTATGGGAGATTCTAAAGAAAAGTTGCAAAGGTTAGTAGACGAGTTTGGGAGGGTGTGTAAAGGTAGAAAGTTAAAAGAGTAAGGTGATGAGGGTATCAAATGATTTAGATAAAGAAAAATTGGATATCACATTGGAGAGTGGGAGTATGGAAGAAGTGAATGTTTTCAGATATTTGGGAGTTGACTTGTCAGCAGATGGGTTTATGACGGATGAGGTTAAACATAGAATGAAGGAAAAAAGGTGAGTGGTGCATTGAGATATCTGTCTAGACAAAAAACGTTATCCATGGAGGTAAAGAAGGGAATGTACGAAAGTATAGTGGTACCAACACTCTTATATGGGTGTGAAGCTTGGGTTGCAAGTGCTGCAGCAAGGAAGCGGCAGGCGGCAATGGAGATGTCCTGCCTAAGGGCAATGTATGGTGTAAATATTATGCAGAGAATTCGGAGTGCAGAAATTAGGAGGTGTGGAGTTATTAAAAGTATTAGAGGGCTGAAGAGGGGTTGTTGAGGTGGTTTGGTCATTTAGAGAGAATGGATCAAAGTAGAGTGACTTGGAGAGCGTATAAATCTGTAGGGGAAGGAAGGCGGGGTAGGGGTTGTCCTCGAAAAGGTTGGAGGGAGGGGGTAAAGGAGGTTTTGTGAGCGAGGGGCTTGGACTTCCAGTAAGCATGTGTGAGCGTGTTAGGAGTGAATGGAGGCGAATGGTTTTTGGGACCTGACGAGCTGTTGGAGTGTGAGCAGGATAATATTTAGTGAAGGGATTCAGAGAAACCGGTTATTTTTATATAGTTGGACTTGAGTACTGGAAGTGGGAAGTATAATGCCTGCATTTTAAAGGTGGTGTTTGGGATATTGGCAGTTTGGAGGAGTATGTTATATATGCTTCTAAACTGTTGTATCTGGGCGCCTCTGCAAAGACAGTGATTATGTGTGAGTGAGGTGAAAGTGTTGAATGACGATGAAAGTATTTTTGGGGAATTTCTTTTTGGGTCACCCTGCCTTGGTGGGAGACGGCCGACTTGTTGAATTTATATATATATATATATTATTGTAACCACGAACAACAAGTAGTGTTTAATCAATAACACTGCGACTAGCTGGGGGAACGAGCCCTTTTTTTTTTTAGCCCGATTCATGGTAAGCGAAAATTCACGACGCTCTATCCCGCTGGACCATACACTCCTACAAGAATCAGGCACTCAGGCACCCAGCAGAGCTACGTATTTTACCGTGATCCGAGGACATACCTAGCTCTGCTGGGTGCGTGATTCTTGTAGGATTGTATGGTCCGGTGGTTTAAAGCGTCGTGAATTTTCGCTCACCATGAGGCGGGCTAAAACAACACGGGTTCGATCCCCTGGCTAATCGCAGTGTTGTTTATATATATATATATATATATATATATATATATATATATATATATATATATATATATATATATATATATATATATATATATATATATATGTCGTGCCTAATAGGTAAAAAGTGGTCAGTTAGCAAGAACTCGTTTAAAATTAAGTCCTTTCTAAAATTTTCTCTTATACGTTTAAAGATATATTTTTTTCATTAATGTTAATGTAAAAATTTATAATTTTGCACCAAAAGAATCTTGGAAAACTTGCCTAACCTTTTTATAACAAGCCCAATTTCTTTTAGCCTGATCCAACTAAATATATTTTAGATAAGTATACAATAATTTAATACTAAACAAACAGAGTGAAATATTTTTTTTTCGTTAGATTCAGAATGGTTTTTGCGAAATTATTGCATACACAAATTTTCGCTTGTCTTGTATGGCAAGATGAGCGTTGCTATTTAAGGTAAGATCACAAGTTTTACATATTCGGCACGACATATATATGCGTATGTGTGTAGTGTATGCGATCCTGAGTACCTCTTGTTATCTTCGTGTGACAATTGTTTACTCACTGGCTCTGTGACTGTCATTATACAATCTACATTCTTCATGTGACCTGTTATTGTCTCATATTTACATTAATGACAATTAATTTTTTTTTCATTCCTTTGTCACTCCATTTGCTAATTTTGTCAAAGGATTTTTAAAGGGATTTAATTATAGTTTTTCCCGTGACTTTTTTTTTTACCATAAAAATTTCAAGTATTTCTTTCCTAATAGCACGTAATTTATATGAGAAATATTATCGGGTCACCCTTTTAATACACGTGACACCCAGCTGGTGACATCTTCCCATGAAGACATTTTTTATATATATGTATAGTCATCTAATATAGATAACATGTCTTGCATTGTAATAGCCTGGTGATAGGCAGCAAGTGGTGTTGGTTCTTGAGGACTTGTTTCATGAGGTGGCTGGTGGCTCAGCAATTGATAGTGATGGTGATTCATGAGGTAATGACGGTAGTAGTGGGTTAGTCATTGATTATAGTGATGGGTCGTTGATTGTAGCGTTGGGTCGGTCATTGATTGTAGTGTTGGGTCGGTCATTGATTTTAGTGGTGGGTCAGTCATTGATTGTAGTGGTGGGTCAGTCATTGATTGTAGTAGTGGGTCAGTCATTGATTGTAGTGGTGGGTCAGTCATTGATTGTAGTAGTGGGTCAGTAATTGATTGTAGTTGTGGGTCAGTCATTGATTGTAGTGGTGGGTCAGTCATTGATTGTAGTAGTGGGTCAGTCATTGATTGTAGTTGTGGGTCAGTCATTGATTGTAGTTGTGGGTCAGTCATTGATTGTAGTGGTGGGTCAGTCATTGATTGTAGTGGTGGGTCAGTCATTGATTGTAGTGGTGGGCCAGTCATTGATTATAGTGGTGGGCCACTCATTGATTGCAGCGTTGAGTTAGTCATTGATTATTATGGTGTTTCAGAGGGAGCTTAGTGTTTATGATGTGCCAGTCGCTGAGGTGGTGATCGTACAGCCATTGATTACTGAGGTGCTTGAGAGGAAGACCGTAGTCTCAGTGATCGTGGTGGCAGTGGAAGAGGTAGCGGTGGGTCAGCCATTGACGACGGTGTAAATAAACTCATATCCATGGCTACTTTCAATTTTCACTAAAAATAGAAGTTTCTCTATGACAAAATTATTTATACAACCTACAATATCTGTTGAGATATTAATTATGCCTTGGGCAAGACGTCAGGTTAGCATAATGGAAAGAGGTTTATACTTATATCTTAATATGCCTTTCTGAATAAACTATGCCCTCCTTCACGAGTACAACAGCGGTGGAAGCCTAGCCACTGATACCCAGCGCGGGTCCACCAGCTGGCAGCCTAGCCACTGCTACGCAGCACGGGTACACCAGCTGGAAGCCTAGCCACTGATACCCAGCGCGGGTCCACCAGCTGACAGCCTAGCCACTGCTACGCAGCACGGGTACACCAGCTGGAAGCCTAGCCACTGATACCCAGCGCGGGTCCACCAGCTGACAGCCTAGCCACTGCTACGCAGCACGGGTACACCAGCTGGCAGCCTAGACACCGTTATCCAGCACGGATACACAAGCTGGAAGCCTAGATACTGATACCCAGCACAGGTACATCAGCTGGCAGCCTAGCCACTGATACCCAGCACGGATACACCAGCTGGAAGCCTAGCCACTGATACCCAGCACGGGTACACAAGCTGACAGTCTAGCCACAGATACACCAGCTGGCAGCCTAGACACCGTTATCCAGCACGAATACACAAGCTGGAAGCCTAGATACTGATACCCAGCACGGATACACCAGCTGGAAGCCTAGCCACTGATGCCCAGCACGGGTTCACCAGCTGGCAGCCTAGCCACTGATACCAAACATGGGTACACCAGCTGGCAGCCTAGCCACTGATACTCAACACGGGTACACCAGCTGGTAGCCTAGCCACTGATACCCAACACGGGTACACCAGCTGGCAGCGACTGCTACCCTCTACATGCACGAAGATTGGTGTGCGTAAAATACAGTTATTTGTTGGGGATACAGTTGTAGAGGTGGTCAGTTGCAGATGGTGGCATTGCAGATGGTGCTAGGTAGGTGGTGGGCGGGGGTCCTGGCCTTCACTTCCACCTGAACCTCCACATAAATTGTCGCCTGAAAAGAAATCCTCGCTTTTATGTGAACGTTTCTTAAGCGGATTTCGGCTCGATTCCAGCAGAAATATATATCTAGCGATACTTTTACTGGCTCAGAACTTTTCTCCGTAAGGCACATTATATATATATATAATATATATATATATATATATATATATATATATATATATATATATATATATATATATATATATATATATCGTGCCGAATGGGTAAAATTGGTCAGTTAGCAAGAACCCGTTTAAAATTAAGTCTTTTCTAAAATTTCTTCTTATACGTTTAAAGATATATTTTTTCATTTATGTTAATATAAAAATTAATAATTTTGTACCAAAAGAACCTTAGGAAACTTACCTAACCTTCCTATAACGACCGCAATTTAATTTAGCCTAATCGAACTAAATATATTTTAGATAAGTTTACAATAATTTAATAAACACAATGAAACATATTTTTTTCGTTAGGTTCAGAATGATTATTGCATACACAAATTTTCGCTTGCCTTATCCAGCAAGAAGTGTGTTGCTATTTAAGCCAAAATAACAAGTTTTACCTATTCGGCACGATATATGTATAATATAGCCCTCACAAATTAATTATGTTTCTTTCAGTGATTGATTTGCATGTAAAAAAAAAACTTTGTCATTTTTTTAAATCAGTGGGGTGATTAAAATTTCTCAATGAACAGATAAGAGCATTAGACTATTGTCCAGATTTTATGCAATATGTTTATGTTGCTGCACTCTTAGTTCGAGACCCCTCAAGGAAGGTTCCTTGATGTTGGTGAGGGACTCTTGATTTATGGAATTGGATCTGTGCTCCAGTTCCCCGAATTAAGCCTGAATGCCTTCCACATCCCCCCCCCCAGGCGCTGTATAATCCTCCGGGTTTAGCGCTTCCCCTTTGATTATAATAAATAATAATCTTAGTTCGAGACTTATTTCGAGTTTGCCCAAAATAAAATATATTAGCGCAATATAAATATGGCATTAAATCTGGGCAAGTGTGTAATTGTTTGTTTATTCATGTGAGAGATTTTAAACACCCCAGTGATTAGAAAGTAAGAAAGTTGTAACAAGCAAACCAGTTACTGAAAGAATTATAATAGAATCGAGCATATAAAAAATAGCACTGATTACAATTTAAATATAAATCTAAGATGATTTAAACTAGATTTATTCAAAATTCGTTAGAGTTGTGAGGATCATAAGGTATGTTGACAAAGTCATATCTACCTGGCATGATGCTCATAACCCGACACAAAGTTAAGAACAGTGGATTATTATTATAATCAAAAAGAAGCGCTAAGCCACAAGGGCTATACAGCGTAAGAACAGTGGAGATGTACTGCAGTAGACCTGCTGGCTCACGCTTATTAAGTGAGCTAACAAGGAATCACTGATGTAAATGTAAGGTGACATCTCTGTTTTATTTAGATTGATTTTCATAGATTTACAAAAAAAAAATCAATTCATTCTGCTATTTTGGCAGGGGTATCGAACTTGCTGAATTCCCTTAAAAATTAAACTTTTTCAAACAATTGTTTTACAGAAAGTCAGATTATCTTTTCATTGACAGTGATATAAAGGTTATTATTTTTTTGAGCAAAACTTACAAACCTCACTTAAACATTTGTTTTTAGTTAAATTCTGCTAAATATATCATATGTCAGTTCCGTTTATAAAACATTATTTAAAATAAATTATATATTTCGTTATGATCAGATTGAATTTGGCAGTTATGGCTGATACAATGGTCATGCGTTTTAGAGCTAACTCACCGGTTCGGCTTATATGACACGACATATTATTTTAGCACACTGGCCGTCTCCCACCAAGGCTGGGTGACCTGAAAAAGAAGAAATGAAAGCTTTTTCTTCATTTTACAGGAGAAGGGGTTACTAGCCCCTTGCTACGGCCATTTTGCCTTTACGACATACATGATTCATGGAGGAAGGATTCCCATGGATATGAGAAGAAATAAAAACAACTATAAAGAAAACAGAAGAAAACTCAAATATTTGTGTATACATATGTATACATGTACATGAATGTGTAGTATGACCCAAGTGTAAGTAGAAGTAGCAAGATGTACGTGTTATATTCGTGTTTGAGACATTAAAGTGACCAGCAATTCTACCAGGTATCCGTAGTAGAAACTCAAGAGGAAGGGAGGCAGTGTGAACACGGCCATCGTTTCACTCGGAGAGATGGAAATGCCCTGCTCTGCCACCCAAATCTACTATCCTTCTTACCCCTGTGTGGGGGATGAGGGGTAAAGGAAGTGGTAATGGGGTATGGGTATAATATAACAGAAAGTACCAGATTTTAGAACAGTAAATGAGAGAGAAAGCTCCACCAATCCTATAAAACTGATAAACACTGATTCTAGTACAAAATTCCAGAGTAAACAGTCTCGTAAGCAACCTTAGTTCGGCTGGCACTTAGACAAACATCTACACACAATAATTAATACGCATAATCGACTAACTCTTAAGTACAGTTAGATTCCAAAGAGTTATAGGGACTGGGAACAATTTTTGACCTTACGAAATTAGAATTAATCCCTCGAACCAGTATTTAGCTTAAAAATTGAATTAATCCCTCTAACAGATGTTCTGGTGCAGGTATAACTATGCTGTAACTGCAGTATATGATTATCATAACATATTTACGTGTCAAACTGTATGGTGAGATCCTGGAGCCTGGGGTTGAGTGTATATATATATATAATTTTGTGAACCCGGAAACCAAGTAAATTGTGGTTGTTGCACTCATCTGACTAGAGAGAATCCATGCATAATAGTTACGTAATGATGGAACACAGCCATCAGACCTCTAAAAGAGTTGTTAAAACCGAGTTGTTATAACAAGGCTGTAACTGTAGATAGTATTCTCTTGTAAAAAACAAAGGTACAGAGCACGTGACAGAACATGGAAACATTGGGAATTTAAATGCATTTGGATCCTAAGTTACGTAAATACCAGGGTTTTACTCGTGGAAGCTACTATTTTCAGGCGTGACGGAAGTTAGTTTTGGACAAAGCGAATGGTGTTCAGGCCTGGAGACAGTCTAACACAAACCCATCCAGACACTAACCCTTATTAGGGTGCAACATTGGACAACCAGCAATCCGGGGATCTAGAATAACAAATGTTATTCCTTTGTGCATTATAAAAATGTAGTTTACATGTAATCGAATATTGTTAAGCACAAAAGAAAGCCACTAGCATGCATTTGCTCTTCGGGCATTAATACCCTTGTCTAAGATTGTGAATAATAGACTTTAATACATACAAATATAATTTGTATAATCCTTGACGGCTGTTATACAGGGTATGAGCACTATGTTTTAGAACAGAAGATGCTGTTATGCTCCTCTCTTTGATTGAACTGTTGGGAACAATGACCCAGGCTTATTCCCAGTTTTACAAATGGATACTCCTGGCCTGTCCTGACTGCATACTGGCATTGTGATATTCTAACCTCCTGATTGCCCAACATGTAAAAGGTCACAGGTATTGCAAGAATTCTTGTACGCCCTGCCTACCACACTGGTTGGTGATTTCTTAACCTATTCCCAATCGTCCCTGTATTCTTAAAAGCATATTAACATTAAAATGTTTCAGTGTGTCAGGTAGGACACCCAAGTTGTGTGTGTAAGGTAGCATAATCACATGTTAATTAGAAGATGGTTCTCTAGGTATTGCCCTATAAAATGTTTTCTTTATGAGTAATGCGTTTTCAACTAAATACTTAAGGTACCTTACTTTTGTGGCGATATAAAAACAAAGTCTTACCTATTTCCTCATTCAGCATTTCAACGTGTGCAACACTGCATATCTGGCAAGGCTCTTGGTGCGGTGGAAAATGCCTAGTACTAGTACATTTTATCCCCTCCTTGGGGATGATTTTAAACGCATATTTCAGATCCCAAACCAGACTAATATTCGACATTCTCTTATGCCTATTCAAGATTATTCATTGCTTTAATCTTGGAGGCCTATGTGAGAAGAAATCCACAAGAGTTTAACCCATTCACAAGAATTTGTGCACACATCTTTCTCAGGTCTTATATATAAGAATGTTATATTCAGACCTCACGCTATTTAAAAAAACAAATAATGAGGCTGATTGGCTGATTAATTGGGTTTATAGGTTATCAACTAGTCGAGGGTCATTAAGGTAGCGCTTAAACCTGTTAAATACCATTCAGTAAAATTTTAACCTATAAAATAAGGATGAATAGAAACTTTATCTATATCCAAACCTTTGATGAGGATAGGGATACAGAGACACTTAATCTAGCTATAGTTTCATGTATACAGTATATACAAGCTTATATATTGCTCTATTTAATATGTTACATTTATATAGATACTGATGACACTTTCATGGTACAATACTTTTGTAAGTTTTAACTTTATAATTTTATCACAGTCGATTGTTACTGAATGAAAACAGCGTATTTGACCGATTGAATAAATGGACACATCTGCTCCAGTAACGTGACAGCAGACACACTATAGAGAGTAATAAGTAGTTCTGGAGCAGAACTACGAAATTATTTTTACTAGATAAGTCTGTGCGAGCCACTGCTGTTGCTGTGAGCACACGTTTGAACTAATACCCCAATCCACCACTATCCACTTGTACTACTAGTCCTTGAAAATTCGTAGTAAAGCAATGTAATTCAAGTAAAATGCCGGGGCTCGAACCCTTGGGAGAAGAGGGCAATGGGAAGAGTGAATGAGTGAGAACACTACACTGGTGTTCTCTGGTGCACTTTAAACAGCAGGGAAAGTAAACAAACGAAAGTGAATTCATTGTGTTCGCATTGTCAAGCAGATACATGTCAAGTGATACATGTCAACATTTAATTTTAACTGCTTTGAATGGGAAATTAAATTCTTAGCACTTCCGTGTTCATTGTAACGTTCTCAAGGAATGTGAGATCACGAATGCGCTGGGAATTTTTTTCCTATTCTTGTAACCATTTTTGTCGCATGGTACAATAAATGTGATGAACGAGGAATTATTTGTTAACCCTTTACAAGGCCGTGCCTCATATTTGAGCAGATGCAACAATTGCAACCTATATTGTGACAGTATATGCAATTCTAAGACATATTTATTTGTGATCATTTTTTGAGTTTATTTATTTTTGGGCCATAAGATGCCCTTTTTGGCCGCATCAAATATGAGGCACTCCCCGACAATGGTTAAACTGTAGTTGACAGATCAGGCATCAAATTTGATGCAAGCCTGACAAAGGCATTTGTCTAAAAGAATCATAACAGCTTCTATAACTGATAATTAAAGGCATAAATATACATTTAAGGTTTAGTCATAAACAACTTGGGTAAACAAAAGGCACAGAAACTTGATTTCAATAAATTTAACACATTTTTAGTAATTGACATTTTATAAAAAATTGAAAAAAATGTTACAAAAATATTATCAGAGGAATTTAAGCATGTTGTTGCTTATGGAATTCCAGGAAACAATTCCTCATTGAATTTAGACATAAATTAACCTTGCAGAAGGAACAAGCAAAGGAAGAGTAGGTCCTCTTGTTCTTGGTGTTGCAATGTTTACATGAAAGCCTCTTTGCAGAAACTGGCCAGTGTGTTTGTGTTTCATCAAATATTGTATCATGAGGCCTTTTTCTATGCCGATTGGGAATGTCATCAAGTGAAGAAGACCTTGAAGAAGACCGTGAAGTTGAACAACTTGGAGATCTCAGGCTCCTTGGGATTCCATTGGTTGACTTTCTTGCAGAATGGGAGATGGAAAACCGAAATTCCTTGAGGTTCATGCATTTCTCTTTCAAAGCACCACAGTCACGCCTGTACAACAACCAGCCATTGACACAACAAAGATCAATGATATATCCAAAGAGCCTCATGTATCAGCGTTTTGCTTTGAGTGGAGACTTGTAGAGATGCACCAACATATCATTCTTATCTATGCCCCCCATATGGGCATTATAATTCTTTATCACTGCAGGACAGTCAACTTCCACCTTTTGTTTGAGCTCCTTGCTGTACCTCTTTATCTTTGTCACTGGGTTGATGCCAATATCATTAGTCAGTAAAGTAACAACCTTACTGTCTTTCCAACGTACAGCAAGGACACCATCCAATGAACAGTAATCCATAGCACTCCTTTTCACCTTTGTTTTTTCCATGTCATTGACAGACATAAGTGGTGGTTTTCCAATTCTGCTGTCCCTTGCAGTGCCTGTGTACCTGCAATTGAATGTAGCATGCAGATATTTCACTAGAGGCAAACTGGTAAAGAAGTTATCTGCATAAATTGCACTGGTCTTTGTGTGGTCCATAGTCTTTGCAAGGCAAATAACAATTTTGGAACTTATAGGCATTTTCTTCTCCTCCTCTGTGTTGGTACCTCATGTTTGTAGTCAAGTAATGGAGTATTTGTTATGTCAAGTTTGCTCCAGGTGGCATTAGTGTTGTTGACAGTTGTTTCATCTACCTCAACCTCGTCATCTTTAACTGCTTGTTTTCGTACATTTCTTCGTTTTACATTAACTTGCCCACTTCTCTTAGACAAATCTTCATGTTCATCTTCACTTGAAGAAGAAGCTTCTGCCTGTGGCTCATAATCATCTCCAGAATCCACTTCCTCATTAGGGTCACTGTCATCATGTAACTCTGGCATGATGTAATCCCTTCTTCTTTGAGCCCTTGATCCATAAAACACATTTGTGTTCAACTGAAATGAACAGAAAACACAAAATGAGCATTCCATATGAGCAAATTTGATAAATTTACAAGGTAAAATTACTCATATGTCAATGAATTTGATTCAGCATGCAATTGTTAGCTATCAGTGACAAAGACGGTCTAATTATGATATGTTAATCCATGATATATGATACCTTCATTGGCACATTTCTTATCACCATTGTCAGGCCGGGCCTCAATATTGATACAAAAACAGTAAGTGATAATCTACCATTGTCAGGCCGGGCCTCAATATTGATACCAAAAAGGTAAACAAAACTTCAAGTGCATTTATTTGTTACTTCTCAATGCCTCAGGCAATTCATTTGCATCTCAAAATGAGGTTCAAACATTCAATAATACACTGGAAACACATTCAGAAGCTTACCGACATTCTGGAGTGGTGTAAATTGGTGAAATATCAGGAGAGTGAGGGTCGAAATGCTGCTCCTTCAACAAGTCAAGCAGTAATGAACACTCGAGGAGCTCCCAGCCAATAGCAGAGGACAATACCCAAGTGTCGCCACCTTCAAGCTCTGCCCAGAAGGTGTGTGATTGGCTGGATTGAGGCAAGAAGTCTCTGGGAGCATATGCTTTGTGTCTATGGCACCATGAAAACCATACTTTTGGTGCCTCAATATTGAGGCACCGTGCGGTAAAGGTGTAAAACTTAAAATCTTAGTTTTCATGCGATAATTTGTACATGACTCCTCAGATTGGCTTGAAACCTTCAATGCTGATGTGTCTTAAAGGAAACGTTGAATTGTTATTGGCCAGTCTAGGTATCAGTTTGTAAAATTTGACCTCGGTCCCTCGGATGTTATTGTTTCGTAGCTAGTAGAAGGTATGGAAAGTAGAGTTTCTTAAAAAAAAATCTTATAAGATTGTAGTGAATTTTAAATAGAAAATAACCATGAAAAGAAAATTGAGAAATAATGAAAAATCGATTTTTATGGAGTTTTTAATTAAACGAGATTAGTGAGCCCCTAAAAGTTAATTTTTTGCACGGCTTTAATAATCCATTGCCGACATGAATGCTCAGGTAGAGTGTTACTTTTTTTTTTTTCATCTCCAAGTTTTTCGATTATAACTTTAATATCAACTTATTTGATCAGCTTCAAATTTTTAATCTTCCTGAACTATATCTTGGGTCAGGCTCGTGGAACTATTGGCAAACGTAAAGCTAGGACTGTTTTTTGAATGTTGGTACCAATTATAAAATATGTATCTAGAATAGTATCATATTAGCTTCCATAAAATATTTGCCTGTTATTGATGTGTGTTATGAGCATCTTCAACCTTGTATAGCTGCATCTTATGACATGATGATACTTTATATATATTGCCTGTGAAGGTGCAAATTTGCCACTTTTCTAACATATTTAATGAGGTTGAACATTATTGGGTTCAGTGCAAAAACTAGTGAACGTATCTTCCAGTCTTCTAAAACTTTTAGTGCATCGTATTGATTTTAGATTGCATCGGCTCAAATTTACCAATATTATTAAATGATTTTTTCCATGATATAACTAGAAATTGCATTTCATAATACGCTTCGAACTTTAAAATGTTGATGTATAATCTTTTATTACTTAGACAGTTAGATATTTAACTATCTAGTTGCTGCACTTTCTGCTGTTCCTTTTGCCTGCATTGAAGCAGAACGGGCTGGGCTTATGGGATCCGGGGACACCTTTCCCGGATCGTGCAGTCACTAAGTTCATATAGCTATTGAAGAATTTTGGGCATTAGTTGTCATGCATTAATTTGTGAATGACTTCTTATTCATTTAGAATTTCTAAATACTGAAAGGTAACTGCATTAGAAACTTACCTAACGATCATTACTCTTCCCTTTGCGGGCATTGAACTAGAGGAGGCTGAGCTTTTGAAATATGAGAATAACTTTCTTAGAGAGCGCACTGACCGAAACACGTAGATATTATAGGTAGTGGATGTAGATATTACAGTAGTGGGTGCAGATATTACAGTAGTGGGTGTAGATATTACAGTAGTGGGTGTAGATATTAAAGTAGTGGGTGTAGATATTACAGTAGTGGGTGTAGATATTACAGTAGTGGGTGTAGATATTACAGTAGTGGGTGTAGATATTACAGTAGTGGGTGTAGATATTACAGTAGTGGGTGTAGATATTACAGTAGTGGGTGTAGATATTACAGTAGTGGGTGTAGATATTACAGTAGTTGGTTTAGATATCACAGTAGTGTGTGTAGATATTACAGTAGTGGGTTTAGATGAAACAGTGGGTGTAGATATAACAGATACTGTTGATATAACAATTAGTGGGTGTTGATATTACTGGTAGTGGGCGTTGATAGAACAGTGAATGAAGATATCACAGGTAGTGGGTGTTGTTACAGTTGTTGATGTTACAAGTAGTGGGTATAGCTAGAACAGTTAGTGTGCGTAGATATGGTAATTAGTGGGTATTGATGTTACAGGGGTGGGTGTAGGTATAATAACCACCTTTCCCCTTCGTCACTTGTGTCCTCCCTGTGTTCTTACCCACCCTTCCCTTAGTCTCGTCCTCTTCTCTTTACTCTCGTAAAACCTTTCCCTTTAGTTTCTCCCCATTTACCCTTAGTATCGTCCTCCCTCCCCCCTCGTTTTATAATAATGCTAATTTTTACTTTTAACTACAGTGGTAGTATACCATAACGAATGTAATTTGTTCTAGAACTTCGTTCGTTATAGGGGTAATCCGTTCCAGGCCCCCAAATACAACTACTTAACAGTGAAAAATACAGGGTGACCCAAAAGTCTGGACACAAAGGAACTTACACTAATCTGTTTTTTTCCCCACGGTTATCGGAGTTACTGTATTGTGTTCGTATGAATATTGCAAAGCGTGTTGAACTTTGCATCACTAATATTGCACTAAATGTTGAAGATATTATTCATTAAAATTACTGTATAATTATTACAAAAATGCAATTTCGCCTATTTGTCCAGTTTTTTTTTTTGGGGTCACCCTGTATAATATAAAAAATTTAAAAAGTTCTTAAATGTGCATTTAAATTCCTGAAATAGAGAATCTCATTAATACTTATAATAAAAAAATAAATTATACAAAAAAAAAAAAATATCGTAGTTTATCCTAGCTTAGTGTTGTTGAGGATGCACGACATGAGTCAGAGCAAGACGAGAGAATTACTGAGAAGAGGTGGAAGGAGTGCAGTCATCCTTCTTGGTTCTCTTTGGTGACTGATCCTACAGGCAGTTCCTCTGTAGGGTCTTTTAAAACTTTTTAATATTTTCAGTTTTATAGGCAAAACCGTTTATGTAAATATTCGTTATATAAACCGTTCGTTATAGCACTGTGTAAAAGAAATATGTATGAAACTTAAGGGGTCAGTAGCTTTGATAAATAAAAAAAAATATATATTTCTACATTTTGCTCTCAATTTCTAATGTGAGCAACAAGTAATAAGTCATTTAATAAGAATTTTGGCAGTGAGCGTTGCTGATGTACTGACCTTAACTGGAAACATAATGTTAATAATCTAAGATTGTGGTTACAACTGGCAACTACAATTTAAGCAACATCCTGCAAATGGTTGATCAGTCATGATGGCTGTGCGAGACTACGAGTAACCAGCAGCAACAGTTTGGTTGGCCTGGTAGTCAGGAAGTAAACCTGACCTTAATCAGGGTCGCGAGGAAGACGAACCCTCCAAACCGGTCACAGTCATGATCAAAACTCGCGGTAAGGCACAGTGATGTTATTTTAACACACCAGGAATTATCTGTTGCGAGTTCTTGTGCGACCGTTTGTTGCAGAACACGTACGTTGTTGAACAATGTATTGCTGGGACAAAATTTCGCTCCATTTAGTGCTTTAATTGCAGTGCATATGACTTTATAAAGCTCTATACAGCTCGAAATGTTGTCCTAAAAAAAACATGTCTACAACGTATCTTCAGTACGGTCGGCAGTTTGCCATTCGCATCCGCATGACGAATTAGAGAAGTGCTATTGAAAGAAGCCGCTGAAGCGATGCATTCAGCTAATTTTGGGGGCGTATAATTATAATTATATTCAACTTATTTTCGTGTATATAATTATAGTTCTATTCAACTTAGTTCTGCTACAAGGAATAAATAATGAAGTTTATCTATACGAAATGATATTCAGAGTGGAAATTAATCAACTTAAGTAAGGTAGGCAGTTTTATCCCTTGAATATAAGAGTTCTCATAAGGTTCATGTTCTTAATATATGTTCACGAGTCTTGCCGAATGAACTGTGCGAATTGACACTGTATTCCTCGATTTGTGATTACTAGAGTCGAATTCTAGCTCCAGGCGCAGTGTATGATTGTCATTATCAGCAGATTAGCGTGACAGATGTCAGGAGTAAAATCAACGTTGATTCCGTATTATTTAGCTATCTTGATATCAGACACTTTGGTTTTTATAACATTTGCCGGTTGATCGTCATACACATTTCCTCTTATCTGGATTATCATACAGTTGAATGTGATCTGAAAAAAAATCTCAGGCAACTTCTGTTAAGTGGTAATTGTAACCCTGATAGTTTACATTAGACACGTGTGAACTTTCAGTATCACCACAAAATGCCAGTCCTCTCTGCAAGGAACATTACTACTGAAACAACTTTTCTCAAAAGTTTTCCCGGTATTTGCAAGAACTTGCCTTTATCTTTTGCAGTTCTGTATGAACTCTGTTGAATTTTTGGTGCTCCAGCATCACAGAAAAGGCTTTGATGTGGTCGTTTATTTTTCAGGAGCGGTAATCTTGGTGTTTGCATTCTAACAGTTATCAAAATCAGTTTAAAATTGATTAAAACCATTAAAATTTATTTATACGTTTGGCCAGTTGGAGATAAATGAGTCAGTATCTCGGTACAGCATCTCCATTTTCCAAGTGCCTGCAGAACAATAAGTGTCCAGAACCAACAAGACCATAATTTAGACATTTGTACTATGAATAAATGGTCCAAGAAACCGACAAGTGTTGCACAATGTACATAGAGTTCAGTCATGTTAAGTAGCACTAGTGATACGTTGAGGATCTGACGTGAGGCGTTTGTCTCTAATCTGGTGAGAGGAGCCATTATGACCACGTGTAATGTAATGAGATCTATGAAGGCTGCCATGACAAGGAAGGAACCATGATGTGAACCAGTTATCCCAACACATGGGATAACTGGTGTTTTTCATCACGAAGGGGAGAAGGGAGTTGCGCTTTGGGGGCTGAAGGAAATTATGGGGGTTTAAGCTCTCAAACCCTTAGCGCCGCCACTGTTGATGATGGAGTCCGCTACCGAAAGGAAAAAACATAGATACAAGGCTGGGAGGAGTCATCTGATACCTAAATCTTTGAGAGTGGGTCCCCAGTGACTGCTGGATATACACACTTGCGGATGAAACACTACTGTAGACCTTGTCAAAGATGCTGCTGCTAGCAGAGCTACATTCAACGTTCCCTTGATGCTGGTGAAAGGTTCTTGTTTCAGTGAATTTGAGCTTTCTCCCCAATATAATAGTGTACGTTGCAGCATAGGGGTTAGGCTGGTCTCGAGGTGTGGTACCTGACCACTGAGGTCGTCATCAAAGATTCACCAGTGGACGGATGTGGAATACGTGAACGATCTAAGTAGGAAAGAGGTGAGGTGGGCATGCTAGTGTAGTGAAGCAGTCATCCCACCCATGGCTAAAGTGTATTGAACCGAGTTTCAGGAAGATACACCACAGAGACTCAGGGTTTAGGAGTCCCAGGGAGGGAAGGTCCCATTAACTACCAGCTGTAAAAGCCATGAAGCTCTTTAGGAGGCGGGACCATCGTCACTACCTTCCTGACGGGTTTTTGTAACGAATATGTACCGACTTTTGTGTTGAGGAAAGAGAGATGTGTGAAGAAAGTAACAGGTGAGAGAAAGATGAAGATAGTGAGAATGATATATTTAACTTTGTGATGCAAGCAGATACACACCATGATATTAAACTAAGAGTTTCGGGAGAGGGGCGTGTATATGTTTAATGGCTCATTAACCTTAGTTCCTCATACGTTAGGTCCTCAATTACTTTTGGGTAGAAGAGGGCACATTTAATTTTAGCCTACAAATACAGCATTGTAAATAGTGAATGATGACAACTTTTTTTTTTTACATTACCAAGTGCTTAAGGTAAAATTTATGGTCACAGTTTACTGCTATCGGGACCTGAAGCCAAATGCACCCCAGGTTACTACTTCATAGAGATGTTCATAATTAATTGTCCTCAAAAAACTTACCTGTATCAGGAGGATGTTTCTATATTAGCTTATGATGTGATTTGTGAGGTATGAAAAGAGCTTTGCTGATGCGTTGCCTTTGTGACAACACTTCATCTTAATTAAACTGTCTATCAATTAAGAAAATGAGAGTAATGGTTTATTATCTACCGACGAATCGAAGTGAAAATGGAGGCGAGCTTAGGGGCTATATGAAAAATGTATTTCCATTGTTCATAGTACATAATATGTCTATATCTGTATCTTACGTGATTTCAAGGCTCTCCCTGGCACAAATATGTACAAGGAAATAAGTGACGTGTGTTTGAACAAAGATTAAAATACAGATAATGTGACTTGGTTATCTGGGTTTCTGCCCCCATACAAATCAAGGTTACTTGGCAAAAACATAAGTGGTCTGTGTTATTTGGTTACACTGGATATCAGATCACTTAAATGTGTCTCATCGGACAACTCTTCATTAACTGTAACACTATACGGTAAATTATTTCCGGTATTATTAGATGACAAACATCCTGTGCCTGCTAGTCTCATAATCAAGAGACATAGAAGCTATGTGAATAGAGTTTGTTATACAAGTTACTTTCCCTTGAATTTGTAATGTTGCTTGAAACTCGTCTTACTTGTGCTGACCCAAAACGAAGTTCCGAAAAACATGGCGCGGTCATGGTGGCGAAAGAGCTACACCCATAGCAGAAAATATGCGACAGAAGAGAGATTTAAAGTGTTTTTTCCGTTGGGACAAGACACGGGAACAGCTGCTGAAGGCACTGTCCCTGACGATAAATTAGTCACAAGCAACTTATAATTATTGGGTAATCAAATTAACTCCGAAGAAACCGTGGTATTCAGACCTCAAGAATTCGTGGTATAGGAGGTGCTGAAGTAGCTGCCATCTGGACCCGACAGTTCTGATATTTTTAATTGTGTCAGTGAGTTATGAGGAAATAACGGCTTCTTAGACAACATTAAGACTTTTAGATTAAATATGATAAATTACTAGAAATTTCTAGCTTGGAAAATAAAAGGAACTATACCAGTCCATAGTTATTTTCTTAAATATCTAAGCAACTTAGAAAATTTTATGCTATACTAGCCTTTTTCGTCAAGAAATTTTCCCTGTGCAAAAGTATAAAATCTCATTGGTCAAAAGAGAGGCATATATAGGCGTATCAAAAGAGGGGATGGGCAGTTAGGAAATCAATATATTCAATTAAAGAGAGAAATAAAGAAAGGAATAAGAAAAGCAAAAAGAGATTATGAGGCTAAGGTCGCAAGGGATTCAAAGACTAACCCAAAAGGGTTCTTTCAGGTATACAGAAGTAATATTAGGGACAAGATTGGCCCACTTAAAAGTAACTTTGGTCAGATCACTGACAGTGATAAGGATATGTGTGAAATTCTAAATACCTACTTCCTCTCAGTTTTCACCCAGGAAAATACTAGCGATATTCCTGAAATAATAGATTACGTAGAACAGGATGATAATAAACTATGTACGATTGCGGTAACTAGTGACATGGTCCTCAGACAAATAGAGAAACTAAAACCTAACAAATCTCCAGGTCCTGATGAACTGTTTGCAAGGGTGTTAAAGGAATGTAAAGAGGAACTTAGCATACCTTTGGCTAATCTTTTTAACATATCACTACAAACTGGCATAGTGCCTGATAAGTGGAAAATGGCAAATGTAATACCTATTTACAAGGCAGGTGACAGGTCCTTGGCTTCGAACTATAGACCAATAAGCCTTACCTTCATAGTGGGAAAATTTATGGAATCAATAGTTGCCGAAGCAATTCGTAGCCATCTTGACAGGCACAGATTGATTAACGATTCTCGACACGGTTTTACAAAGGGGCGTTTCTGTCTTACGAATTTACTAACTTTTTTCACTAAGGTGTTTGAGGAGGTAGATCATGGCAATGAATATGATATTGTGTATATGGACTTCAGTAAGGCTTTCGATAGAGTTCCACACCAGAGGCTATTGAGGAAACTTAGGGCACACGGAATAGGAGAAATTTTTTCCTGGGTAGAGGCATGGCTGACAAATAGACAGCAGAGAGTTTGCATAAATGGGGAGAAATCAGAATGGGGGCACGTCACAAGCGGTGTTCCTCAGGGGTCATTGTTGGGCCCGTTGTTGTTCACAATTTACATAAACGACATAGATGAGGGAATAAATAGCGACATTAGCAAATTTGCTGATGACACCAAAATAGGCCGTCCAATTCATTCTAATGAGGACAGTAGAGCACTCCAGGATGATTTGCATAGACTGATGCAATGGTCGGAGAAGTGACAGATGCAGTTTAATATTGACAAATGCAAAGTTCTGAATGTTGGACAGTTAAATAACCATGCCACATATAAACTAAATAATGTAGATCTTAATACTACCGATTGCGAAAAGGATTTAGGAGTTCTGGTTAGCAGTAACCTAAAACCAAGACAACAGTGCATTAGTGTTCGCAATAAAGCTAACAGAATTCTTGGCTTCATATCTAGAAGTATAAATAATAGAAGTCCTCAGGTTGTTCTTCAACTCTATATATCCTTGGTTAGGCCTCATTTAGACTATGCTGCTCAGTTCTGGTCACCGTATTACAGAATGGATATAAATGCTCTGGAAAACGTACAAAGGAGGATGGCAAAGATGATCCCATGTATCAGAAATCTTCCCTATGAGGATAGACTGAAGGCCCTGAATCTGCACTCTCTCGAAAGGTGTAGAATTAGGGGGGATATGATCGAGGTGTATAAATGGAAAACAGGAATAAATAAAGGGGATGTAAATAGTGTGCTGAAAATTTCCAGCCAAGATAGGACTCGCAGCAATGGTTTCAAGTTGGAAAAATTCAGATTCAGGAAGGATATAGGAAAGTGCTGGTTTGGTAATAGAGTTGTGGATGAGTGGAACAAACTCCCGAGTACAGTTATTGAGGCTAAAACGTTGTGTAGTTTTAAAAGTAGGTTAGATAAATATATGAGTGGGTGTGGGTGGGTGTGAGTTGGACCTTACTAGCTTGTGCTGCTGGGTCTGGTACAGTGCTCCATCCTTGAGTGGGGATGACCAGACTGGGTGGGTCATGGGATAATCCGGGGGATGGGTCATTGGATAATCCGGGGAGGAATCATGGACCTGCTCCGCATGGGTCAGTAGGCCTGTTTCAGTGTTCCTTCTTTATTATGTTCTTATAAAATAAGATCTTATTCGTAACTTTTGATGTTCACCTGTGAAGTAATGCACTGCAGATGAATTATTGTATACTGCTGTAGAACAACTAATGGTCTGTGAAAATGGTATATTAAAATGGCTGCTTAAGCCTCTCTCTCTCTCTCTCTCTCTCTCTCTCTCTCTCTCTCTCTCTCTCTCTCTCTCTCTCTCTCTCTCTCTCTCTCTCTCTCTCTCTCTCTCTCTCTCTCTCTCTCTCGCACACATTCCCGTTGTATCTCGATTATTTGGACACTTGGAGATCTATTAGAAAAGACGGATCATACGCCAACATTGTTAAGAAACATACCTCACAATAGATGTGAAATCAGTGTGTTGTCCAGCCGCTCCAATACCAGTGAGCTGGCAACAGTGGAGTTTCTGCACATCATTAATGACGAGCCTTCCCTGTGTAATAATAATGAACGTCAGGACAGTTACGTTGGTTCTAGTTTCTTATTTTTATTTTCCTATATAGTTTCATCTTTTCGTATTACGTATATGAATCCAGAGTCTAACATAGAGTATGTTAAGATATAGTTCGTAGAATTGATTTTCTCTGATTTCTATGCTGTGCTTAGTGATGGGGAAAAGTTACTCTGAAACAGATTTCAGGTAGCTGTGCTGGTTTTCATCTATGTCTGCACTCACTCTCTCTCCCTTTGTGTGTGTGTATGTGTATATATATATATATATATATATATATATATATATATATATATATATATATATATATATATATATATATATATATATATATATATTATATATATATATATAAGAAGCCATCTCGATAAGCATAGCTTGATTAATGATACTCAGCATGGATTCACAAGAGGCCGGTCTTGTCTAACTAATTTATTAACTTTCTTCAGTAAAGCTTTTGAGGCTGTTGACCACGATAAAGAATTTGATATTATTTACTTAGATTTTAGTAAGGCATTTGATAGAGTTCCGCACCAAAGACTGTTGAAGAAAGCAGCTCATGGCATTGGGGGAAGGGTGCTCTCGTGGATCGAATCATGGCTCACAGACAGGAAGCAGAGAGTGTCCATAAATGGGGTTAAATCCGAGTGGGGATCAGTAACAAGTGGCGTTCCACAGGGATCAGTCTTGGGCCCGTTGCTGTTTATAATATATATCAATGATCTTGATGAAGGAATTACTAGTGATATGAGCAAATTCGCCGATGACACGAAGATAGGTAGGATAATTGATTCAAACGTAGATGTTAGGGAACTTCAGGAGGATTTAGACAAACTCTACTCTTGGTCAGAAAAGTGGCAGATGCAGTTCAGTGTAGATAAATGCAAGGTTCTGAAGCTCGGGAGTGTCCATAACCCTAGCACTTATAAGTTAAATAATGTAGAACTTAACCATACAGATTGCGAAAAGGACTTGGGGGTTATGGTAAGCAGCAACCTTAAACCAAGACAACAATGCCTAAGCGTACGTAATAAGGCAAATAGATTACTGGGATTTATATCAAGAAGTGTAAGCAACAGAAGTCCAGAGGTCATACTGCAGCTTTATACATCATTAGTAAGGCCTCACCTAAATTATGCAGCTCAATTCTGGTCTCCATATTACAGAATGGACATAAATTCGTTAGAAAACATTCAGCGTAGGATGACTAAATTAATACATAGCATTAGAAATCTTCCTTATGAAGAAAGATTGAAGACTCTTAAATTACATTCACTTGTTAGACGATGAATGAGGGGAGACCTGATCGAAGTGTATAAGTGGAAGATAGGTATTAATAAAGGGGATATTAACAAGGTCTTGAGGATATCTCTCCAAGAGAGAACCCGCAGTAATGGATTTAAATTAGATAAGTTTAGATTTAGAAAGGACATAGGAAAGTATTGGTTTGGAAATAGGGTAGTAGATGAGTGGAACAGTCTACCTAGTTGGGTTATTGAGGCTAGGACTTTGGGTAGTTTCAAAATTAGGTTGGATAAATACATGAGTGGGATGGGTTGGATTTGAGTGGGACTTGCACATCAGAGCTTAGTTCTTGGGTAGCACTGAAAATTGGGTAGGTCAAATGTTTGTTAGTGGGATGAATTGTAAAGGACCTGCCTAGTATGGGCCAACAGGCCTGCTGCAGTGTTCCTCCTTTCTTATGTTCTTATGTTCTTATGTCGTGCCGAATATGTAAAACTGGTCAATTATCAAGAACTCATTTAAAATTAAGTCCTTCCTGAAATTTTCTTTTATGCGTTTAAAGGTATATTTTTTTCATTAATGTTAATGTAAATTTTTTTAATTTGGAACCAAAAGAATCTTAGAAAACTTACCTAACCTTATTATAACAAGAGCAATTTATTTTATCCTAACCCAACTAAATATATTTTTGATTTGTTTACAGTAATTTAATACTTAACAAACACAACGAAATATATTTTTTTTGTTAGGTTCAGAATGATTTTGGCGAAATTATTGCGTACACAAATTTTCACTTGTCCTACATGCTATTTAAGCCAAGATGGCAAGTTCTGCCTATTCGGCACGACATTATATTTATATATATATATATATATATATATATATATATATATATATATATATATATATATATAAATATCTAACCACTGACGAGTGGTATTTAATCAATAACAACACTGCGACTAGCCGAGGACTCGAACCCATGTCGTTTTGGCCCGCCTCATGGTGAACAAAAATCACCTGACGCTATATATATATATACAGAATATTTCACTTGTAGGAGGCCCCGAGTTGGTACTCCCGTAGATGCAACCGCCTTGTTTGTATATTATGTCTGTAGTAAACGATAACTTGGGGCCTCCTACGAGCGAAACACATTGTATAATGTTTTTGTCTATGCAACACACTTGTATCTCTTGACTACATATCATACCATATATCCTAATCGAATATTAATAATTATAATTATTTTTATAATTTGTAGCAGAAAATGTGGTTTTAGTAGTAGCAGTAATAGTACAATTGTAGTAATACTTGAGTATTAATCTAGTATTAGTAGTAGTGGTGTTAGCGCAACGGCAGCTGAAATAGTAGTAATAACTGCAGCAGCAGTAGCAGTAGTAGAAGTGTCCTAGATATATTATGCCTCACGGATGTTAATGGCAGACACGATTACACTTCTCAATTTCACTGAATGGCTCTCATAATAGCTTTAAGTATACACATTAATACACTAGCATCGGGTACTTATCTCGTAATTACCATCATTACTCAAATCATATTAACGCCTTCAAAGAGTATTATTCTCGTTTTAAGTATCACAGTTTAGTGTTGTCTCGTAAATTCTCATTTCGCACAGGATTGACCTTTAAGAACTCTTAGAACTAAAGCGAAATGTCGTCTAAGAAAACGTATCTTTATATCCGCTTGTGTTGAAAAGTGCATTGGTTTACCTATAGTTGTTACACGAGTTGGTGTTGTTTGTGTCCGATTTGAGTTGTCACACGAGATAACGAATATTTTAAACTTTCTGATGGACTACGTCTTGTGATGTTATCCCTGTGAGGATCAAGTTTTGTGATGTTATCCCTGTGAGGATCAAGTCTTGCGATGTTATCTCTGTGAGGATCAAGTCTTGCGATGTTATCCCTGTGAGGATCAAGTTTTGTGATGTTATCCCTGTGAGGATCAAGTCTTGTGATGTTATCCCTGTGAGGATCAAGTCTTGTGATGTTATCCCTGTGAGGATCAAGTCTTGTGATGTTATCCCTGTGAGGATCAAGTCTTGTGATGTTATCCCTGTGAGGATCAAGTTTTGTGATGTTATCCCTGTGAGGATCAAGTTTTGTGATGTTATCCCTGTGAGGATCAAGTCTTGTGATGTTATCCCGTGAGGATCAAGTCTTGTGATGTTATCCCTGTGAGGATCAAGTCTTGTGATGTTATCCCTGTGAGGATCAAGTCTTGTGATGTTATCCCTGTGAGGATCAAGTCTTGTGATGTTATCCCTGTGAGGATCAAGTTTTGTGATGTTATCCCTGTGAGGATCAAGTCTTGTGATGTTATCCCTGTGAGGATCAAGTCTTGCGATGTTATCCCTGTGAAGATCAAGTTTTGTGATGTTATCCCTGTGAGGATCAAGTTTTGTGATGTTATCCCTGTGAGGATCAAGTCTTGCGATGTTATCCCTGTGAGGATCAAGTTTTGTGATGTTATCCCTGTGAGGATCAAGTCTTGTGATGTTATCCCTGTGAGGATCAAGTCTTGCGATGTTATCCCTGTGAGGATCAAGTTTTGTGATGTTATTTCTGTAAGGATCAAGTCTTATGATATTATCCCTGTGAAGATTAAGTCTTGTGATGATATTCATGTGAGGATCAAATCTTGTGTAGTTATTCCGGCGTGGCTCTAGGCCGGGTGAAGGGAAAGAAAAGTTTCTCTCTCTCTCTCTCTCTCTCTCTCTCTCTCTCTCTCTCTCTCTCTCTCTCTCTCTCTCTCTCTCTCTCTCTCTCTCTCTCTCTCTCTCTCTCTCTCTCTCTCCGCCTCGGCACATTCAAGTCTCTCAATTCTTTTCAGGATTAGCGACCGAGCTGAAAATTAACATTTAGACATAATGACATTAAAATTTTAATTATCCTGCTTTTAGTCTGACCAAATAGAAGATGTAAAAATCATTCACAGATGTATAAAAATTTAAAAAAGCGATTTAAACACTTAAAAATTATGTAAGAAATTATTCAGCATTATTTGTAATTGCAGGCTGATTTACATTTACATTTTATCATGTGTAAATGTGACATCGTAGCCACGAAAATTAATTATATCCCCTTTCTCCAGGGGCAATTATAACCCTGTCTTGCTCTCTCTTTGGACGTAGAGAAAAGGAATCCTTTTCTCTGGAGCTGTCGGGTCATGTCTTGCGTAATGAGAAGGGCACATGTCGAGCCTCGAGACATTCTCCTTTATATGTCCCCAGACTCTAAGCTGCGGTGGGGCTGTGAATGCCACGCTTGGCTCTCCCGGGATGACATGTGGCCCTGGAGCCAAGATTGGATGGGTAAGAAATTGGTTGGGTAAGGTGACTGGGTGGGTGAGAGGGTTGGTTGGTTTGCTGAGGGGATTGGTTGAGTGAGGAGGGTGGTTTGGGAAAGAGGGATGGTTGGGTAAGAGGGTTGATTGAGTGAGTGGGTTGGATAATACGGTTAAGGAAGAAGGTTGAGATAGTTGACTGACTGAATAAAGTACGTGTGATATGATCATCTGACTACTATTCTAAGAGGACATGTGGTACACAACTACATGACAGACCTTTGATAGACAGCCACATCATAGACCTTTGGTAGACAGCCACATCATAGATCTTTGGTAGACAGCCACATCATAGACCTTTGGTAGACAGCCACATCATAGACCTTTGGTAGACAGCCACATCATAGACCTTTGGTAGACAGCCACATCATAGACCTTTGGTAGACAGCCACATCATAGACCTTTGGTAGACAACCATGTCAGGACCTCTGGTACACAACCACGTCACAGACCTTCGGTAGACAACCACATCACAGACTTATGGGAGACAGCTACATCAGGACCTGTGGTAGACAACTTGCTGGATAATAATAATAATAATAATAATAATTATCTTCTACGTGTACAGGCCTAGCTGACATCAGTGACATACTACTACACAAAAGGCACCTTTTATGCAGAGCATTTCGGGCAAATTAGGTCAGTTTTGTCGCCAGGATGCGACCCACACCAGTCGGCTAACACCCAGGTACCTATCTACTGCTAGGTGAACAGGGATAGCAAGTATCTGAGGGAAACACGTCCTAATGTTTTCACCCGTGCCGGGGATCGAACCACGAACCTCGGTGTGTTAGCTGAGTGCGCTAACAATTGAGCTACGGGACAGGAAGTTTAGGTAAGGAGAGTGGGCTAATAGAGAAGGTAGTCTAGGTAAGGAGAGTGGGCTGGATAGGGGAGGTAGTCTAGGTAAGGAGAGTGGGCTGGATAGGGAAGGCAGTCTAGGTAAGGAGAGTGGGCTGGATAGGGAAGGTAGTCTAGGTAAGGAGAGTGGGCTGGATAGGGAAGGTAGTCTAGGTAAGGAGAGAAGGTGGGCTAGGTAAAGACGGTGGGCTGCATATGAAGGGCTGGCTTGAAGAGCATTAAAGTCTTGCTCCGAGAGACATAAAACAGGGAAAGGCAGTAGCAATGGCAGTGGTGGTGGTGGTGGTGAGGATGTATTGGGAAAGGGACTTGACCCTCTCTGGATAACTGCCCTCCTGGGATCCACTACACTGTTGTTGTTTTATTTACGCATCCCGGCAGCAGTCCCCGGCTGGCCAGCTGCTGCAGCTTCAACCAATCACTTGCGGCAGGTCCGTCTCAGCTGGGGTGAGACCTCTCCCATTACCAGGAAGACATTTCCTCTTAAGGAGTGACAGACACCATTTCTCTTCCTACTAAGTCTGGTGGGTTTGGATGGATTAAAAAAAGTTATGCATTCCATACACATCTTGTTGGCAGTAGCCAATATATTACAGAGAACCTGCCCACTTAAAGCCAGTAGGCCTTCTGCAGTGTTCCTTCATTATTATGTTACGTCATAGCGGGCCCAGGGACTATGTCCCATGTTCGCCGTAGAGCAACACAAAAACACTCTCCGGAGACACTGAGTGATTTATGAACGGTCGCAAGTTCTTTTACTCCTATCTATCCTCGAATTTCAAAGAAGTGGTCGGAATTTCAGCAGCTGGTGACCCTGAAATAATATTTCGCGTTGACTGAAGCCATTCATTGTGAGAACTTCGCGTTGATAAACAATAACTTCTCAGTGACTGAGCTTGAGTTAAGACACAAATTAAGAGATATGAACCTGAAAGTTACCCGAGGATGATATCGGAGATCGTTTTACCCGCGGCCCGATCCGAGAGCAGGACTTCCTACTGACAGCCTGATCAGTGAAGCTTTTGGCCCTCGCTGCGAGTAGACTGATATAAGCACAACAGCTGAGCTCATCAAAAGCTTTCTCCGGGTATTTGTCAAATTCTTACTTTAAGAGAATTAGCGATCAGATTATTAAACAGGCTCATCGTGAACAAGTCAACGACCGTCCCGACACGAAAGACTATTCAGTCGACAAGACTTCGTCACTGGGTGTTGGCCCCGATGATCAAGAAAATGCTTTCTGCAGCTAAGTCGTCTTTTCAGCTTCAAAGACGCTGTAAGTGTATATGAAGTGGATAGTGAAAAATTATAATTTTCGATCACTTTATTTTTAAAGCATTATATAATACGTAAATTACCTCAGTGAGTGTGGAGGTTTTGAGTTTCAATTATTGGGTCGGCCTCTTAACTTTATCTTATCTGATCTTATGTAACTGTGACTCAAGAAATCGTAATGACACGATTGCTAACGCGACGGGCTGGAGTTTTGAGACTCTATGACCGCGGGTTCAATCCCGGCCGGGGGCATGGTCTGATCTTATGTAGCTTCTACTGTATTGTTCTTCAGATCGTTCCATTTGTTTAATACACTAACGTTTCAGGTGTGTACTAATAGCTTTATCAATATCGAAAAGAATGCTTGAGAGTAAATGAGTGAGTGTTCAGTTTTAATCTGTAAGAAATACTTGGATATGGGAAAAAGACTCAAAATACGGTGGGTAAAGATATAACATAAATTCAGTTAACAGATAGCAGAAGATCTTAGATTCACACTAAGGCCATTTTTTGAGGTCTAGCTATTGTCCTGTCACCGCTTCTTTCTAGATAGTTGATACGAGGATAGTTTAGCTGATAACTTTTCGCTCTCCACTCCATCCGAAACATTGCCCGTATGAAACAGATAGGGAGGGGATGAGGCAGTTCAGTGAAGGGTAAGAAAACTGGCATAGACATTTAGTATGAGAGAGAAATTGAGTGGAAGTCATGTTAGAACTATCCCGGTAAAACTTCTACTGCCACTACTCAGGCTACGTGTTGTCCAGGGTCAACTGGTAAACCTGAGTAGTTACAGAACTATTAGTTCCAGTGGTTTCCCCCAGTCAAAGTACAGAATCAACCTTTAGGGATGTAGACAGCATCCACTATTGCCGCCACTGCTTCTTGTCCTCCAGGTGGCCTTTAACTTACCGGATATCCAGAATAGTTGAAGATCTAGCGTCAAGAGGCCAGTGGCCACCGCCAGCCAACAATAAAGGACCACAACCTAGTCAACGAAAATACTGTGTCTAGTTAATTAATATATTTTCACAGTATATATCCAACGAGTTTTTAATAGAAAGATGTTTTGAGTTGTTTGCATTACACCTCATTCCACGTAGTTTTATATAACTGTTTCGTATTATTGTAGCCCCGTGGCTGTTGTTTGTTGGTAATGTAGGAAATTAGTTTGGTAATTTTTAAAATTGTCAAGAGTTTTCATGATAAAAAGACTAGGATTAGTGAATTCCAGAGTGTCTGTGAATATTTCCTAGTAGTAGTAGTAGTAGACTATAGGTCGGTATGTGTGATGCCACTGTACTGGTTTAATGTTTTGGAAAATTGACCGAATGTTGAGTGCGAAAGGTGTTGGGTTAATGGATATTGAGTCTTGTTAAAATTGAGAGGACATATAGTTGCTTCTAGCAGTTGACACTTACTGGTTTGGGGAGTTTTAGAATTTAAATCCCACAAGTTGGAGTGGTTTCGAAGGTCTCGTAAACTGTTGATGAAACTTCAAAGTGAACACATACAAGAGTAAGGAAATTAAAGTAGGTTTCTAGAGAATGAATAATTTGACTTAAGAGAGTAAGGAAGGATTGTGGAGGAAGCAAATGTATTTCGATACAGTACTTTAGAATGGACATTTTTAGCAGTGAGGTTTACGAAAAATTACAGAAATCACAGAGTAGATTTCAAAAAGAAAGCTGGAATGCTGAGGAATCTTTGGACGTGAAGGTGGCTAAAGCATTAAAAAAAAGGATTTATTAGAGCATAGTGATGCTGACGTTTTTAGTATTGGTATGAAGCATCGCTTTTTAATGTTGCAGCAAGAAGAAAGTTTAGCAGATTGAGATGTCTTATACGATTATTGTGCAGATAAAAAGGAAGAAAGTAAAGCGTATATAATATTAAGAAATGTAAAATTCAGTGAGCCCAATATGGGACGTCGAGGTTTATATATGTCGTGCCGAATAGGTAAAACTGGTCAATTAGCAAGAACTCATTTAAAATAGTCCTTTAAAAAAATTTCTCCTATACATTTAGAAATATATTTTTTTCATTTATGTTAATATATAAAAATAGTGATTTTGTACCAAAAGAACCTTAGGAAACTTACTTAACCTTTTTATAACAAGCGCAATTTAATTTAGCCTAATCCAACTAAATATATTTTATATAATTTTAGAATAATTTAATAATAAACATACACAACGAAATATATATTTTTTTTCGTTAGATTCAGAATGATTTTTGCGAAATTATTACTTTATTCGGCAAGAAGAGAATTGCTGTTAAAGCCAAGATCGCTAGTTTTATTTATTCAGCACGACATAAATATATTAATAGAGAACCGAAAGTTGGTAAATTAGACACATGTGCAACAACCAAGTATTGCACATGTGTCTAATTTACCACCGTCGCGGCTTAGTCATGTGAAAAGTATGGAGTAACATAGATTTGTTATGTTGTACAAATCTTTGGTGAATGGAGAAAAAGTGGTATTGAAGATGTTTGATAAATCTTTGAAAGGAAGACATGACAGACATTTTGAGCATCAAACAAACATGTGTGTGTTTGTTACAGTGGAGTAGATGTGATTGTTTGTTTTATGAATTAATTTGTTGGAGTGTGAGCAAAGTAATATCTCTGACACTGGAAAGTACAGTACTGGCACTTAGAATATCAGTGGTGGGAAGTTATGTAGATCATCACTGGCTCGTGAAATCCACGTACTTCTGGAAAGATAGCTATGCAGTAAATAATGGTAAAAGTGTTTTCTTAATAGGAAACTGTAAAATTAGATGTATTACGGTTGGTGCGCAATCCGAGAGGGGTATCCCCGTATTTCATAACCCGAGGCCCCTGTGCCAGAATGAAGGCGAGTGGAATATCACAGAGTGCGGTATAAGTTGATAATCCAGTTAAATATTAGCGTTGAAGATTTGAAGGGAATGAGAAGAGGCATTCACAAGTCATCATACGGAAACTAATATCCAAATTTCAAATCTTTCAAGAGACCAAAGAGACCAGTATCCTGAAATATACAAACACATTAATCTTGGAGCCGCTTAGATGTACTATCAAGTAATCAACATGGAATAGTTAAAGCTAATCAGATACGACACTAAATGAATTATCGCATAAAAAATAGATAAATTTTCCCAATCACTAACAAATAAAGCAACTTGGAATCTACATATGTAGGTCAGAATCTATCCACACTTTTCTCTAAGTAAAACTGACCAACTTTTAAGAAAGTAACGTTTATGTAAGTCTAAGGTATATAAGACACAGATGTTTAACAATGGCCTTGAGGACACAGATGTCTCAGGCACGTAAAAGAACAAAAGAGACGTTCCCCAATATTTCACAGAAACTATAATTTGATTAATAAAAAAGCGCTTGGAAACGTACACCACCTAACACCGAGAGATTGTTTCCTTTGAGGAAAACACATAAGTAATAGAAGTTTAAAATTGATCAGAAGATTAATTTTCCAGTTATTGTGCAGAAACCAAAAATATGTGCTTACAACAGCTTTAAGGGGCATGCAAGTTCCCCTGTCTTCTTATAACATGTTCGTTTTTCCACGATAATCTGCCTTGTCCATAACTACTATCGCATTCGCTTTGTTTCGTAAGCTGAAGTCTAGCATCTTTCTTTAATTCATGATGTAACTTAACAAATGTTTGATGCTCAAACCTCTGCAACACAATCGTCATCAAAGATTTGCTAAGTTATACCATGAATTAAGGAAAGATTCTAGACTTCATTTTACGAAACGGACGAAGTAAATGCGATAGTAATTATGGACAAGGTAGATTATAGTGGAAAAATGAATATGTTATTAGAAGACGGAGTAACTTACGTGCCTGTTAATTATGAACCGGTAAGTCCATTTCATACTATGCATCATCCATTGAAGATTGATGCCGTTTGCAATTATTTTGATCAGAGGAAAGCGCTAAGCCCGTAGGGATCATAAAGAGCCAGTGGAATGGGAGGCATTTAAATTTGGTCAGAGCAAGGGGGAGGGGGGAAAAGCCATTTCCTTCGATCAAGAATCACCAGCATCAAATCAAAATAATGCAATAAGCTAATATAATACTCAACGATTTTGAGAATAAAATGGCATCAACAGACTCGAGCATTAAATATATCAACCTTCTATGTAGGATACACCAGTGTTGAAATTATAAAGCCGATCAGAGAAGCCTGTCTCCACCTATCACAAGGAAACACATTTTGGGAATGACCTATTTCGTATAGTGCACAGAGCACCCAGGTATTCTAATATTCTAATAGTCATGAATCTTGCTCAAGACACATTAGGCAAGCGTTAGAGATTTGAAGCGTATCGAAAGCGTGAGAAAGCAAATAGGAAAGTCTCCCCACCCCATGTAACCGCACTGTTGGAAAAGACCCGGGCCGGGAGAATACTGGCTAATAATAAAAAAAAAAACCGCATATTTTTATTTCTTCCACTTTACGTTTTTTTCATTTACATTCTATTTAAAATTCTTTATAATAATTGATTTTGATATTTTTAAATTCCAAATTAATAAAAGAGGCAAATTGGCACCCAATACATCCCAACATTAATAGAAAAATACTTCCTGTTAAGATACACTAGCATTTAGATTTTGAAGACGATTTGAACAGACATTCTCTAGTTGACATTAGAAACAAATGACTAAAAAATTGGCAGATTGAAATTTGCACAGCTCAAAATGAGTGACAAGCTGCGTTTTAATAAAGTCCACTAATGGTAAAAGTTTGAAGTCGATCTGGAAATTCATAGTCCAGTATTTGATCTAATTGCAACGATTCTAAGTTTTTTTTTTTTTCAACTATTTCAGTAAAATATTAAATTTGTATGTACTCTTAATAACCTTACAGGTTACCATCCTTCGTATTGCATGCATCGTGAATAATATTTTGAAGTTAATCACACGAAGCATTCCTTACTTACAGAATAAAAATGAATATCACTATTTAATAAAATTGAAGAAAGGGAAGTCATGTCACCCCATAGCAGCGCGAGTCTTGTGCTCAAAAACCACAATAGCGGTGAAGATTTGAAGCCGATCAGACGAGTCATTCTCTAGTTGTGGGACGGATTCCATTTTTTTGTTGCATCAACGAATTTGGCAGCCAGCAAACGAAACTTAAAAGGTACTATCCTGACCCTAAGATGCTTCAAACTTAAATACTGAATCCGTCCAAAAGAGGTAAACTGAAAATTACTTAACATGAGTTATCGGAAATCAAATTTTCACACTATTTTACACACAAAATCGTCAGATTTGTACGTACACATTTAAATTTTACTCTCTGCCATCGACGACTGTTTTTTTTTTTTTTTTGCACATATATGAATGTTTGAAGCTCCATCGCTGAAAATTTAGAAAGTTAACTGAGCCTTTGCATGATGCTTGGAATAGGTTTAACAGTTTCGGTCATAGGAAGCTTGAACATGCCAGTTATTCTGAAAATGTGGTCCCCGTTACCGTACATAAATGATGAAAATTTAGAGGCGATTGGAGGAGGCGTTCTCGAGTTTTGAGCAAAATAAAATCGAGAACTTAGAGAAAAAATAAGAAAAACTTTAGGCATCTTTTTAAAGGTACTCCTTTTTGGATATCTAGTAATAATAAAAATAGAAACAAAAATATTAATAAGAACGACATTAATAATAAATATAATATACAGTAAAGGCTGGTGGAAATGAGAGTCTTGCAAAGTTTCATTTAAAAAGTGAGTGTGGGCAGCCCAGTAAGGCAGCGTGACGCCTCAGAAGACACCCTTGGGAAAACACGCTGCTCACTCCAGTGTCGAACTTCAACCCATTATATTCACCTGCCTGTGTGTATGATGTGTGGCACGACCATCCTCGTTGCCCTACTTTCTCTCCTCCCTTCTAATTCTCCTCCTCTCTCTCTCTCTCTCTCGTGTGTGATTATCTTTCGTAATTTCAGTTGATGATCCATGCTTATAGCTTCCCGTTTTCTTTTCAAATTTATATTATGAAATTTCCTTCGGGTTTAAGAGTCTTGTAAGAACCTCGTGTACTGAACTTTCCTTAATATTTTCACTCCATTGAAATGTTAGCTTCTTGTTCTACCATTTATTTAAAAATTACTCGGTCTTACTCTTTTTTTTTTTTCAATCTCCTGGTTTCAAGTGTGGGCATTTCTAGTGCCTTCGCATTTCTCGTAGAAAAACACTTTTATGCGTATCTTAGGCTGCATAAAAATGTACTCGCCCAATCTTAAATTTCCTTGGACAATAATCGTAGGCGGTGCCCAACGTCAGTTTCTCAATGGTTCCTGTAAACTTTGGGTGCTATTTTCTTTATTTGAAGTAACGATGAGTTTAATTACGATACATAAAATATGAAATAACCGTATTTAACTACAGTTGAACACATAAATGACAGCTGCTATACGTCTGACAAGGTTGACAGTACAAGAGTGTGCATATTAATTGGGACAGTGATGGAATAAGTCATTTGGAAAATTAATGTTTATTTTAAAAATACACGTCAGTGATATGACAGATAATTAATTTAATTTTTTTCTTCCATATCTTCCTCGACGCAGTGCTCCACAGTCACCAGAATCATTTCTCTTCAGACTCGGACGAGCAGTTGACTTTGCTAGCCTCAAATTTTCGGCGGTCTGTCTGATATTCAAATCAGCACGCTTCCTAGGTGTACCATCCATTATAAATTTAAGCAGGGGAGAATTTAGCGACACCACATCGACTCGCAGAGCACGCTTGTAGGAATAGCTTACAGACCAACAGCTAATGTAGCACTGACGAGACTCGCAGGGTAACACCACAGCTGGGTGGTTACCAGAAGTCGGTAGCAAACTCTTCTGAAAATAAAAATACCCAAGACATCATGAGATAATCCACTAAGACATCATGAGATAATCACAAAATTTACTCCTGTCCCGGTTAATTTGCACACGATTGTAATAAATATTTGGGAAACGTTCAAGTCTCTACGGTCATCACTCATGATGAGAGACAGGTTCTTTGGTGACCCTTCGATAAGTATGCCAGCATGTTTTCCTGATCCTGACACCATGTTACAGCTGAATATTTAAGTTCAATAAATATTCGCCTACGTAACGAAAGATTTTCTTAAGACAGCAGTGTGTGTCTGCTCATGCATCAGTCTGATTGCAGAGGTTGAATCTTAGCTCCTGGCCTGCCTCTTTGACAGGCCGTTATTGGATTCACTTTTCCGGCTTCGTGATCCCTATCATATCTACCCGTAACCTGTTTCGGGCACTTCTGTTCTCGCGGCCCGTCCTGAGGCCAGGCTTCCCTGTTGACCTGGTTAACCAAATCGTTTGTGGTAGCGGCCCGTAGTCCCACATAGCCATCACAACCCAGCTGATCCGGTACGTGTGCCATGAAGATGTCCAACTTCTTGAGAAATTCATCTTCTTTTCGACAGTATTTCTGATATTTGCTGGTAAAATGTTGAGTCGTGGGTCAAGGATCTTGGCAAAGTTTTTCCTTATTATATCCGTGGCTCCTCTGCTCTTTACATTTTCTTCAGTATCTTTAACTCTGCTAAGTTGTCAAAATAGTGTGCAGGTTAGAGGTCAGGATCTAAAGCACCTATCTAACCTATTCGAATTTTGCAGTGGATACTTTGGTATCTCGCAGAGAATCGGGTGCATTGTTTAAAGGAAGCAAAAGTGAAGAAGCTAAAGAAATGAAACCTGGCACTCCCCAAGGTGATGTATTAAGCTTTACAGTGTTTAGTGCATTAATCAACGTCCTACTTATATCAATACCAGATACTCCCAGTAATATCACAATTAGTTATACTGATGTTCTTTCGCATGCTGTAACTTATCGTGAAATGCAAGCCGCACTAAATCGTATAGAGACAGCCTATGATAATCTTGGACTTATAATTTCTGCAGAAAAGATCAGTGTTAACAGACACATTGGTAACCATAGCAGTGAATTATCAAAATTAAAGGTCAGTGGCAAACCTGTTGATGATGTCTTGTAAATATCTAGGTATTGCTGTTCTATGTACACTAATAGCTGTCAATTAAACAACGATGCGAGGATAGATTTAAAGCTCTCAGAACTGTTGTAGATATAGTCCTAAATATGGTGCAAATGTTAGAACTACAAAAATGATGTATTTAATATACATATGATCGTTGATAATTACCAGACATCAGTTTTAGTCCTGCAACACAGTAGAATCATTGAAAGGCTGAAAAACTCAAAGTAAGGAACATTAAAATGGTATAAAATACCGACAGGTTGCTAGGTAAGACACACATGCAACATTTAGGTATCTTTATTTCGAAATGTTTCGCCTACACAGTAGGCTTCTTCAGTCGAGTACAGAAAAGTTGATAGAAGCAGAAGAGACTTGAAGACGATGTAATCAGTCCATCACCCTTGAAAGTTTTGAGGTGGTCAGTCCCTCAGTCTGGAGAAGAGTATTGTTCCATAGTCTGAAACAATATGGAGCTGAAGTGACAGGATGGAGTCTTATACACCGCCAGGTAGTGAGATGAAGGCTACCAGTAGAGGTAAGAATGAAGTCGTTGGGAGGTCAGGTCCCTCTCAAATCCAGCCATTCTCATTTGTAGAAGTTGTCCAAGTTGATTTCAGGTCTGTACCAAGATACCCTTGTGTTGCAGTGTCTGACAGAGTGAACATTAAAATGGTACAGACCTGAAATCAACTTGGACAACTTCTACAAATGAGAATGGCTGGATTTGAGAGGGACCTGACCTCCCAACGACTTCATTCTTACCTCTACTGGTAGCCTACATCTCACTACCTGGCGGTATATAAGGCTCCATCCTGTCACTTCAGCTCCATATTGTTTCAGACTATGGAACAATACTCTTCTCCAGACTGAGGGACTGACCACCTCAAAACTTCAAGGGTGATGGACTGATTACATCGTCTTCAAATCTCTTCTGCTTCTATCAACTTTTCTGTATTTGACTGAAGAAGCCTACTGTGTAGGCGAAACGTTTCGAAATAAAGATACCTAACTTGCATATGTGTCTTACCTAACAACCACAAAGTAAGGACATGAGAATTATTCTGGCCTATCCTAGTACCACAAAAATACTAAATATGAGGAAAAAATAAGTATACCTAGAATTGCTGATAGAATACGTGAAGCCATTGTCATGACAGGACAAGCTGCTGCGTGGTGATCAAAACAATGTTTTCTCAAAGAATTACTAGACCATATAATTCATGGAACAAGTGAATCAATATGGATTCAAATAACATCCGCGCATAAAAATGTTTGGACTACATGAACTTTATCATGTTGGGAAACAAGAGCATTTCCCACCACCCTGGTAGATAACAGTTGTTATCAGCATCTCACCTATCCTCCCAAGAAGCTAATGATGCACAATTCTCATTTTCGATTACTTTCTAAAATCAGTGCTCTGGAAACCATATATGACTTTAGATCAAAGAATACTGTCACACACAATATCGACGCTGATGGTTCCCTTAACCTTGACAGTGGAAGGGAGGGAAGTGCTATTATTGTAAACCGGCCTTATGACTCTATATTACAGAGGAACATTAGACTTAATAACTGTTTGCCTACCTTGTTGCTCTCAAGCTTGTGGAAACTACGACAGCACACTGAAATTGTAACTGACTCTCTTTTCTAATTGCTTGCTCCAAATAGCCTGAGACCTGAATATACCATGCTTGTGTATGAACCTAGGTACAGATATACACAAATAGTTAAGAAAGGATAGCAGTTTTTTTGTACATTCCCTCACACATAGACATCAAGGAGCATGACAACCTTGATTAATTATCTCAACAAATATTAAATAATGAGAATGTTGAGTATGACTTCGTTTTTTCGAAGAGAAGGTTACTAAACATTATCAAGAAAGAACTAGTAAACGAGCTTGAAGAGAGTAATATAAATAACTGGAAGTGTGGTCTAGCAGTGTGTGGTCCAATAAAATGCTCTAATCCTGCACCTCGCCATTTCTCATAAATTTATTTGCCATCTGCATGCATAAATAAATACGTCGCTAGTCCACTCATTTTCTGGCCAATGATATCACAACGATTTTAGAGTAAGTTTGTAGTGCTGATTCCGATTACGTCATCGGTTTTGTTTGATTGGCTCTAGTTTTTGTTTGTACGCTTTTCTTATATGTTGGTCATCAGCACAGTTTTGTTGGTTAACAGTTGGAAGAAGAGATGCATATTGGTTACCATTGTGCAAGAAGACACATTTCAAGATTCTAATGGAGTTGTCTATAAACAGCCACCAATCTCCTGGTCGATATTCAAGTCATATTCAAAGATGATGTCCAGTAATGTTATTGAATATACATGTTCTTCATCTTGGCTGAATAAGGAAGGAGTTCACCTTCTCTTGCCTGATAAGCTGTTATTGAACTTCTTGTTGTAGACAGTTCTTTTCTTTTAGTCTGGATGCTGAAAATTCAGATGCTTGTTTTGACAGACTGAGGTCACGTATCAGAGAAAACTGCTGAGGTGTTGAAATTCTTCATATTCATTTCCACTGCTATCACCTGTGTTACATCATAAACCCTGAGTTTCTTCAGCATCTGACAACTGAAGGTCAGGCAGTGTTGTAAACACTGGTATGGAAACGTCTTTGCTGTGTGGCACAAGTGTTCTTGCTGACATTCATTATACAGAAACAATAGTGGTCGTGGTGGTTTCTCGGCTCTCTTCACACCATAGGCACACCGAAGTTTAAACTTTTCCTTTAGCTATTTTTTTTTTACTGTCTCAAGCTATCTACACGTTTTACAAACCATATGGGGAAGCCCCACTCCAAAATAAGCAAGATAAGCTTGTTTTACAAAATCTGTGATGTTTTTCTTTGTTTTTGCTACGAGTATTTACTACAGATATAGCAAAATACATTGGTATTGTTTAAGCAAGCTCCTCATGTAGAACTCAAGTTCATCTGGAAAAAAATAAAGGTTACAGTATTGTCACGTGACCGTTGTTGATACAACTCCTGTTGTTAAATATTAAGTCATTTAAAAATAAAATTATGATTTTTATTAAAACTGTATATACAAATTGTCACTACATAAACACACGTTGTGGCTAAATTCCCTCTTTAGGTAGGAATGCAGTATCTCACAAACTGGAGCCAATTTGAAAAACCTACTGACATTTTCGAATTAAGCAACCCCAAAATACCCTCATTCCTTCAAGTATCTTTGGCATCGAAATATATCCATCATAATGAAGTGTCAAGTTAAATATACCTATGGAGAAAGTAACAAGGGCAGTAGAATCCAAGATGATGTATCTCTAGCAGTACGGTTTGTACGAAGATTCCAGTGACATAAAACGCAAAGTGTATGGACAGAGACAGGGCCATATAATGGAACATTATTTCTTATTGTCCAAACATTCAGCTTTTCGGAGACACCTCCATGTCAACCTTACAGTATGTGGCAAAACACCTCATTGTTAATTATATCTGAAATCTTGAGGTTGTATCCACATATTACATCGACTAGGTGAACCAACTATGTACAGATTGCAACTCAGCAAAGACTAATGTTTTTTCTATATTTAAATGGAAATAAATATACTTTTTGAGATTGTATTCCTTACTGTGTACAGCAACTGTATGCAGTAATTATAAAATGCGAAATGATTGACATTTCTTTATAGTGATGTAGCAGTGCTCAGTGGAGTCTAAAAGAAACGTGACCTCTGCAATTTTTTTTTGCCGCTAACGCTCACAGGATGATCTGCGAATGCACAATAAACTAGCCGCTCAGTGGCACAACTAACTATTCATAATGTTATGTATATATCCTGCCATACTTATTTCACTATTCAGGTCATTCCACTTCCTGAGAAATCTGAGGCTGAAGAAATACTTCCTGATATCCCAGTGACTTTGTATGTGTTTTCAATTTCCAAATGTGCCCTCGTGTACTGCTTCCTGCCTCTCGAACAGCCAGTCCCTATCCACTCTATCGATTCCTCTAAGTATTTTGCACGTTTGGCGCGCATGCGCGCGCGTGTGTGTGTGTGTGTGTGTGTGTGTATGTATGTGTGTGTGTGTGTGTGTGTGTGTGTGTGTGTGTGTGTGTGTACTCGCCTAATTGTGGTTGCAAGGGTCGATTCATAGCTCCCGGCCCCGCCTCTTCACTGGTCGCTGCTAGGTCACTCCCTGCTCCGTGAGCTTTGTCATACCTCTTTGTGTGTGTCTGTGTACTCGCCTAGTTGTACTCACCTAGTTCTGGTTGCACGGGTCGAGTCACAGCTCCTGGCTCCGCCTCTTCACTGGTCGCTACTAGGTCATTTCTTGCTCCACGAGTTTTATGATACCTCTTCTTAGAGCTATGTATGGATCCTACCTCCATTACATCACTTACCACACTATTCCACTTCCTGACTACTCTGTGACTAAAGAAATACTTCTTAACATCCCTGTGATTTATCTGAGTTTTTAACTTCCAACTGTGACCCCTTGTTGCTGTGTCCCATCTCTGGAACATCCTGTCTCTGTCCACCTTGTCGATTCCTCTCAGTATTTTATATGCCGTTATCTTATCGCTTCCTATCTCTTCTGTCCTCCAGTGTCGTCAGGTCGATTTCCTTTAACCTCTCCTCGCAAGATATGCCCCTTAGCTCCGGGACTAGTCTTGCTGCAAACCTTTGCACTTTCTCTAGTTAACTTACGTGCTTGGCTAGGTGTGGGTTCCAAACCGGTGCTGCATACTCCAATATAGGCCTAACGTACACGGTGTACAGGGTCCTGAACGATTCCTTAAGATGTCGGAATGCTGTTCTTAGGTTTGCTAGGCGCCCCTATGCTGCAGCAGGTATTTGGTTGAAGTGCGCCTCAGATGTGTCCGGTGTTATACTCACCCCAAGATCGTTTTCCTTGAGTGAGGTTTGTAGTCTCTGGCCCCCTAGACTGTACTCTGTTTGCAGTCTTCTTTGCCCTTCCTCAATCTTCATGGCTTTGCACTTGGTGGGGCTGAGCTCCAGGAGCCAGTTGCTGGACCAGGCCTGCAGCCTGTCAAATCCCTTTGTAGTTCTGCCTGGTTCTCGTCCAATTCAATTCTTCTCATCAACTTCACATCATTTGGAAATAGGGACATTTCTGAGTGTATTCATTCCGTCATGTTCACATAAACCAGAAAAAGCATCGGTTCTAGGACTGACCCCTGTGGAACCCCGCTCGTCACAGGCGCCCACTCTCACACTTTGCCACGTACCATGACTCGCTATGGTTTTCCTGACAGGTATTCCCTGATCCATTGCAGTGCCTTCCCTGTTATCCCTGCCTGGTCCTCCAACTTTTGCACTTATCTCTCTTGTGCGGAACTGTGTCCAACCCCTTCTTACAGTCCAAGACAATACAATCTGCCTACCCCTCTCTCTTGTCTTATTATGTGTACTCACCTAGTTGTACTCGCCTAGTTGAGGCTGCAGGGGTCGAGTCCTAGCTCCTGGCCCCGCCTCTTCATTGGTCGCTACTAGGTCACTCTTCCTGTGTGTGTGTGTGTGTGTGTGTGTGTGTGTGTGTGTGTGTGTGTGTACACTCAACTAATTGTGGTTGCAGAGGTCGAGACTCAGCTCCTGGCCCCGCCTCTTCACTGATCGCTACTAGGTCCTCTCCCTCTCTGCTTCCTGAGCTTTATCATACCTCTTCTTAAAACTATGTATGGTTCCTGCCTCCACTACTTCACTTGCTAGGCTATTCCACTTCCTGACGACTCTATGACTGAAGAAATACCTCCTAACGTCCCTGTGACTCGTCTGAGCCTTCAGCATCCAGTTGTGACCCCTTGTTTCTGTGTCCCCTCTGGAACCTCCTATCTCTGTCCACCTTGTCTATTCCCCGCAGTATCTAGTATGTCGTTATCATGTCTCCCCTGACCCTTCTGTCCTCCAGTGTCGACAGTTCGAGTTCCCTCAACCTTTCCTCGTACGACATTCCCCAGAGCTCTGGGACTAGATTTGTTGCAAACGTTTGTACTTTCTCTAACTTCTTGACGTGCTTGACCAGGTATGGGTTCCAGACTGGTGCTGTATACTCCAGTATGGGCCTAACATAGCGTACAGTGTCTTGAACGATTCCTTATTAAGGTATCGGAACGCTATTCTCAGGTTTGCCAGGCGCCCGTATGCTGCAGCAGTTATTTGGTTGACGTGTGCCTCCGGTGACGTGCTCGGTGTTATGGTCACCCCGAGGTCTTTCTCCCTGAGTGAGGTCTGTAGTCTTCGTCCCCCTAGCCTATACTCTGTCTGCGGTCTTCTTTGCCCCTCCCCAATCTTCATGACTTTGCATTTGGCAGGATTGAATTCGAGAAGCCAGTTACTGGACCACATGTCCAGCCTGTCCAGGTCTCTTTGCAGTCCTGCCTCATCCTCATCCGATTTAATTCTTCTCATAAACTTCACATCATCTGCGAATAGGGACACTTCAGAGTCTATTCCTTCCATCATGTCGTTCACATATATAAAAAATAGCACGGGTCCTAGAACTGACCCCTGTGGGACCCCGCTCGTCACAGGGGCCCACTGTGATACCTCTTCACGTACCATGACTCGTTGTTGCCTCCCTGTCAGGTATTCCCTGATCCATTGCAGTGCCCTCTCTGTTACATGCGCCTGATCCTTCAGCTTCTGCACTAATCTCTTGTGGGGAACTGTGTCAAAGGCCTTCCTGCAGTCTAGGAAAACGCAATCTACCCACCCCTCTCTCTCGTGTCTTACTTCTGTTACCTTGTCATAAAACTCCAGGAGGTTTGTGATACAAGATTTGCCTTCCATGAACCCATGCTGGTTTTCATTTATAATCTTGTTCCGTTCCAGGTGTTCGACCACTCTCCTCCTGATAATCTTCTCCATGACTTTGCACACAATACATATCAGAGACACAGGTCTGTAGTTTAGCGCCTCGTTTCTGTTTCCTTTCTTAAATATGGGGACTACATTTGCTGTCTTCCATTTCTCAGGTAGTTGCCCAGTTTCAAGGGATGTGTTGAAGATTGTGGTTAGAGGCACGCACAGCATCTCTGCTCCTTCTCTAAGGACCCATGGAGAGATGTCCGGTCCCATCGCCTTTGAGGTATCAAGGTCGCTTAGGAGCTTCTTCACCTCCTCCTCGGTTGTTCGTATGTTATCCAACACTTGTTGGTATATTCCCTCTTGATGTTCCCTTCTGTGCTGTCTTCCCACAGCCCTTCCTGTCTCTACTGTAAACACTTCCTTAAATCTCCTGTTTAGCTCCTCACATACCTCCTGATCATTTCTTGTGAGTTCTCCACCTTCTGTCCTTAATCTGATCACCTGGTCTTTGACTGTTGTCTTCCTCCTGATGTGGCTATACAACAGTTTCGGGTCAGTCTTGATTTTCGATGCTATGTCATTTTCATACTGTCGCTGGGCCTCCCTCTTTACCTGTGCGTACTCGTTCCTGGCTCTGCGACTGATCTCCCTATTTTCGTGTGTTCTCTGCCTTCTGTACTTTTTCCATTCTCTATTGCACTTGGTTTTTGCCTCCTTACACCGTCGGGTAAACCAGGGGCTCGTTCTGGTCTTCCCGTTGTTTCTGTTGGCCTTGGGAATAAACCTTTCCACTGCCTCCTTGCATTTTGTTGTTACATATTCCATCATTTCGTTTACTGGCTTTCCTGCCAGTTCTCTGTCCAACGGAACCTCGCGCAGGAAGTTCTTCAACCCTATGTAGTCCCCTCTTTTATAGTCAGGCTTTTCCCATTCCACTCCTGTTACTCTCTCCACTTGCAGCTCTACTATGTATTCAAAGCACAGAACCACGTGGTCGCTAGCTCCTAGGGGACTCTCATACTTGATGTCCTCAATGTCTGAGCTGCCCAGGGTGAACACAAGGTCCAATCTTGCTGGTTCATCCTCCCCTCTCACTCTGGTAGTGTCCTTAACATGTTGGTGCATGAGGTTTTCCAGCACCACGTCCAACATCTTGGCTCTCCATGTTTCGTGACCCCCATGTGGCTCCAGGTTTTGCCAGTCAATCTCCCTGTGGTTGAAATCTCCCATAACTAGTAACTTTGCTCTGCTGGAGTGAGCTCTTCTTGCCACCTCAGCAAGTGTGTCCACCATTGCTCTGTTGCTCTCTTCATATTCCTCTCTTGGCGGTGGCGGTGGTGGATTATACATCACTGCAATGACCACCGTGTGTTCCCCAGACTGAAGTGTACCTACTATGTAGCCTCTTTCTCCCGTCTCATCTATGCCTTCCATTTTCTCGAATTTCCATCTGTTTTTTACGAGCAGAGCAACCCCACCTCCCCCTCTGCCCCTTCTATCTTTCCTCATGATCTGGTATCCTTTTGGGAAGATTGCATCTGTTATTGTCTCCGTGAGTTTCGTTTCTGTAACTGTGTGTGTGTGTGTGTGTGGTTGCAGGGGTCGAGAGTGTGTGTGTGTGTGTGTGTGTGTGTGTGTGTGTGTGTGTGTGTCTTTTCTCACCTATATGTGGTTGCAGGAGTCTTTTCTGGCTTGAGACCCTGTTTATACCTCTTAAAATTATGTCTGGATCCTGCCTTTACCACTCCATTTTCCAGGTCGTTCCACTTCCTGACTACTACAAGAGTGAATATGTATTTCCTAATATCCATGTGACTTTTCTATGTTTTCAACTTCAACCTGTCCCCTCATGTTCCTGCTTCCCGTCTTGTATTCTGCCCCTATCCACCTTAACAGTTCCTCTAAGTATTTTGTATGTTGTATGTAGTAGGTTGGTAGACAGCAACCACCCAGGGAAGTACTACCGTCCTGCCAGATGACTGTGAAACAGAAACCTGTAACTGTTTTGCATGATGGTAGGATTGCTGGTGTCTTTTTCTGTCTCATAAAAACGCTAGATAACAGGGATATCTTGCTACTCCAACTTACACTTTGGTCACACTTCACAGACATGCACATGCATATATATATACATCTAGGTTTTTCTCCTTTTTCTACATAGCTCTTTTTCTTCTTTATTTCTTCTATTGTCCATGGTGAAGTGGAAAAGAATCTTTCCTCCGTAAGCCATGCGTGTCGTATGAGGCGACTAAAATGCCGGGAGCAATGGGCTAGTAACCCCTTCTCCTGTAGACATTTACTAAAAAAGAGAAGAAGAAAAACTTTATAAAACTGGGATGCTTGAATGTGCGTGGATGTAGTGCAGATGACAAGAAACAGATGATTGCTGATGTTATGAATGAAAAGAAGTTGGATGTCCTGGCCCTAAGCGAAACAAAGCTGAAGGGGGTAGGGGAGTTTCGGTGGGGGGAAATAAATGGGATTAAATCTGGAGTATCTGAGAGAGTTAGAGCAAAGGAAGGGGTAGCAGTAATGTTGAATGATCAGTTATGGAAGGAGAAAAGAGAATATGAATGTGTAAATGCAAGAATTATGTGGATTAAAGTAAAGGTTGGATGCGAGAAGTGGGTCAAAATAAGCGTGTATGCACCTGGAGAAGTAAGGAATGCAGAGGAGAGAGAGAGATTTTGGGAGATGTTAACTGAATGTATAGGAGCCTTTGAACCAAGTGAGAGAGTAATTGTGATAGGGGACCTGAATGCTAAAGTAGGAGAAACTTTTAGAGAGGGGTGTGGTAGGTAAGTTTGGGGTGCCAGGTGTAAATGATAATGGGAGCCCTTTGATTGAACTTTGTATAGAAAGGGGTTTAGTTATAGGTAATACATATTTTAAGAAAAAGAGGATAAATAAGTATAGAAGATATGATGTAGGGCGAAATGACAGTAGTTTGTTGGATTATGTATTGGTAGATAAAAGACTGTTGAGTAGACTTCAGGATGTACATGTTTATAGAGGGGCCACAGATATATCAGATCACTTTCTAGTTGTAGCTACACTGAGAGTAAAAGGTAGATGGGATACAAGGAGAATAGAAGCATAAGGGAAGAGAGAGGTGAAGGTTTATAAACTAAAAGAGGCAGTTAGGGAAAGATATAAACAGCTATTGGAGGATAGATGGGCTAATGAGAGCATAGGCAATGGGGTCGAAGAGGTATGGGGTAGGTTTAAAAATGTAGTGTTAGAGTGTTCAGCAGAAGTTTGTGGTTACAGGAAAGTGGGTGCGGGAGGGAAGAGGAGCGATTGGTGGAATAATGATGTAAAGAGAGTAGTAAGGGAGAAAAAGTTAGCATATGAGAAGTTTTTACAAAGTAGAAGTGATGCAAGGAGGGAAGAGTATATGGAGAAATAGAGAGAGGTTAAGAGAGTGGTGAAGCAATGTAAAAAGAGAGCAAATGAGAGAGTGGGTGAGATGTTATCAACAAATTTTGTTGAAAATAAGAAAAAGTTTTGGAGTGAGATTAACAAGTTAAGGAAGCCTAGAGAACAAATGGATTTGTCAGTTAAAAATAGGAGAGGAGAGTTATTAAATGGAGAGTTAGAGGTATTGGGAAGATGGAGGGAATATTTTGAGAAATTGTTAAATGTTGATGAAGATAGGGAAGCTGTGATTTCGTGTATAGGGCAAGGAGGAATAACATCTTGTAGGAGTGAGGAAGAGCCAGTTGTGAGTGTGGGGGAAGTTCGTGAGGCAGTAGGTAAAATGAAAGGGGGTAAGGCAGCCGGGATTGATTGGATAAAGATAGAAATGTTAAAAGCAGGTGGGGATATAGTTTTGGAGTGGTTGGTGCAATTATTTAATAAATGTATGGAAGAGGGTAAGGTACCTAGGGATTGGCAGAGAGCATGCATAGTTCCTTTGTATAAAGGCAAAGGGGACAAAAGAGAGTGCAAAAATTATAGGGGGATAAGTCTGTTGAGTATACCTGGTAAAGTGTATGGTAGAGTTATTATTGAAAGAATTAAAAGTAAGTCGGAGAATAGGATAGCAGATGAACAAGGAGGCTTTAGAAAAGGTAGGGGGTGTGTGGACCAGGTGTTTACAGTGAAACATATAAGTGAACAGTATTTAGATAAGGCTAAAGAGGTCTTTGTGGCATTTATGGATTTGGAAAAGGCGTATGACAGGGTGGATAGGGGGGCAATGTGGCAGATGTTGCAAGTGTATGGTGTAGGAGGTAGGTTACTGAAAGCAGTGAAGAGTTTTTACGAGGATAGTGAGGCTCAAGTTAGAGTACATAGGAAAGAGGGAAATTATTTCCCAGTAAAAGTAGGCCTTAGAGAAGGATGTGTGATGTCACCGTGGTTGTTTAATATATTTATAGATGGGGTTGTAAGAGAAGTAAATGCGAGGGTCTTGACAAGAGGCGTGGAGTTAAAAGATAAAGAATCACACATAAAGTGGGAGTTGTCACAGTTGCTCTTTGCTGATGACACTGCTCTTGGGAGATTCTGAAGAGAAGTTGCAGAGATTGGTGGATGAATTTGGTAGGGTGTGCAAAAGAAGAAAATTAAAAGTGAATACAGGAAAGAGTAAGGTTATGAATATAACAAAAATATTAGGTGATGAAAGATTGGATATCAGATTGGAGGGAGAGAGTATGGAGGAGGTGAATGTATTCAGATATTTGGGAGTGGACGTGTCAGCGGATGGGTCTATGAAGGATGAGGTGAATCATAGAATTGATGAGGGGAAAAGGGTGAGTGGTGCACTTAGGAGTCTGTGGAGACAAAGAACTTTGTCCTTGGAGGCAAAGAGGGGAATGTATGAGAGTATAGTTTTACCAACACTCTTATATGGGTGTGAAGCATGGGTGATGAATGTTGCAGCGAGGAGAAGGCTGGAGGCAGTGGAGATGTCATGTCTGAGGGCAATGTGTGGTGTGAATATAATGCAGAGAATTCGTAGTTTGGAAGTTAGGAGGTGCGGGATTACCAAAACTTTTGTCCAGAGGGCCGAGGAAGGGTTGTTGAGGTGGTTCGGACATGTAGAGAGAATGGAGCGAAACAGAATGACTTCAAGAGTGTATCAGTCTGTAGTGGAAGGAAGGCGGGGTAGGGGTCGGCCTAGGAAAGGTTGGAGGGAGGGGGTAAAGGAGGTTTTGTGTGCGAGGGGCTTGGACTTCCAGCAGGCGTGCGTGAGCGTGTTTGATAGGAGTGAATGGAGACGAATCGTTTTTAATACTTGACGTGCTGTTGGAGTGTGAGCAAAGTAACATTTATGAAGGGGTTCAGGGAAACCGGCAGGCCGGACTTGAGTCCTGGAGATGGGAAGTACAGTACCTGCACTCTGAAGGAGGGGTGTTAATGTTGCAGTTTAAAAACTGTAGTGTAAAGCACCCTTCTGGCAAGACAGTGATGGAGTGAATGATGGTGAAAGTTTTTCTTTTTCGGGCCACCCTGTCTTGGTGGGAATCGGCCGGTGTGATGATAATAATAATAATAATAAAAATATACTGTCACCGCTAGTCCTTCCTCTAGTCAGTGTAACCAGGTTGCGTTCCCTTAAACACTCCTCATATTACATACTCCATAGCTCCTGAAATTTTCTCATTGCACACCTTTGCATTTCCTCCAATTTCTTAACATGCTTGACCAGATGTGGGTTCTGTACTGCCTGACGTTTAATATGTACAGTGTCGTGAATGACTTTTACTTAGATTTCTAAAAGTTAATCCTAGATTTGCCAGGCGCGCATTTTCTGCAACAGTTATTAAGTTGATGTGCGCCTTAGGTGATACGCTTGGTACAATACTCACCCCAGAGTCGTCTTTGAATGAGATTTGCAGCCTTTGCCTCTCGAGCCTGTACTCCGTCTGCAGTCTTTGCCCTTCTCCAAACTTCGTTATTTTACACTTGCTATGGTTAAATTCCAGCAGCCACTTGTCAGACCAGACCTGAAGCCTGCCCATTATCTACGAACAGGGATACCTTTCACTATCCCTTTCGCCACGTCATTTCCGTATTCAAGAAATAGTACCAGTCCTAGTACTGATCTTTGTGGAACGCCACTCATCACATGCACCTATTCCGACACCTCTTAACGGACGATCACTCGTTGTTTCCTTCATATTATGTAAGCCTTGATCCTTTGCAGGCCTTACCTGTTATTCCTGCTTGCTCCTCTACAACAGCTTTTGTCCCAGTCCCTTGTATAGTATTGCATCAAAAGCCTTTCTACAGTCTAAGAAAATACAGGCTACCCACCCCTATCTTTCCTGCCTTACTTCTTTTACCTTGTCGTGGAACTCTAGTAGGTTGGTGAGATGGGATTTACCGTCTATAAAGCCGTACTTGTTATGTATGAACCATTACTTTAGCTTGATTACCTGGTCTTTTACTGTTGTCTTCCACTTGATGTGGCTATAATGCAATTTTGGGTCAGATATGACTTTCAATGCCATGTCATTCTCAAATTGTCGTAGAGCTTCTCTTCTAATACATTTTTATTCATTTGCCGTGCTTTGCTCATTTTCTTGTTTTTTCAGAGTTCTTTTCCTTCTATATTTTTCCATGCTGTAGCACATTTAGCTTTGGCCTCTGCACCTCTGGGTGAACCATGGGCTCAAACTGTTATTTCCATTGCTTCTTTTGATCTTGGGTATGAATTTCTCCTCTGCCTCCTAGCTCTTTCCAGCCACATACTCCATCTCATCCAGTCTTTCCCTCTAGTTCTCTTTCCCACTACACCTTATTCAGGAATTGCTTCATGCCTGCGTAGTCTCTCTTGATATTTAGATTCTTACATCCTTCAAATGCTACTTCTCTCTTAGTTTACTTCCACAAGGTATTCAGAATTCAGCACTATGTGGTCACATATACCAAGGGGCTTTTCTTATATAATAACCTCTACGTCAGAATCACTCTGCGTGAATATAACGTCCAGCCTTGCTGGTTCATCCTCTACTGTCTCTGGCTATGTCCCTGACATGGTGCATCAACTTCTCCATTGCCACCTCTCCACGTTTCTGATCCCCCGTGTGGCTCTAGTTATTTCCAGTCTTTCTCTTTGTGGTTAAAATCACCCATGATTAGCAGGTTTGAATTGCTTATGTGGGCTCTTCTGGCCACCTCAGCAAATGTATCCACCACTGGTCTTTTTCTGTTTAGTGGAAGGTTGTACATCACTACTATCACCTTGAGTCCCCAGTCTTCAGTGTGCCTACTATTTAGTTATCTGCCTCTCCTCTCTGTTTATTCCTATCTCAAAATTCTGTCTTTTCTAATAATATGATATCCAGCTGGGAGGATAGCGTTTAATATCAGCTCCATGAGCTTTGTCTAAGTAGTATACTGTATGTGTGTGTGTATGTGTGTTTTTTTGCGCATGCCTGTATGTAATTTTGCATATGTATCTACAGGAGCAGAACAGTGCTCGTTGTGTCCCGACCTCAGCACATACTATATATATATGTATATATATATATATATATATATATATATATATATATATATATATATATATATATATATATATATATATATATAAATTACATTGTTGTAAAACTTATTACCTCTTAATCCGTTTCATTATTACATCACTGTGTTGGAAAACTTTTTGATATCCCTTGGGCTCGAGTTTTTACTAAATCTACATGGAAGCTTCATGTTCTCTCTGTTAAGGGATTAAGATATCTTTATTGATTGTATCGTATGATTTTACCTAATTTGTAGGTATTATGCATCTTCTTTCTTTCAGCCAAACAAATGCATCTGTCGAGTTTTTATCCCTTGGCTATAATTTGCATTGCTTAAGCTGAGGAAGCCATGTTAATGTTATTTTGTTCTTTTCCAGCTGTGCAACAATTTTTTTTTATGTTAAACACCACTAAGTCGCTGCATATTGCAATATTAGCCTAATATACCTAATAAACGCTTAGCTTTTTATTATTTCTTCCTCCATATCTTTGGAAGCTACTTTACTGTGTGATAGTACAGCACGTTAACTTCTTTGTTTTGTTAATGTTTACGTAATCTCCCAGTAACATTCTTTCGTGAATATTAAGTCAGAAATTCCACAATTTGAGGCTTTCAAAATGTTGTCATACAATGTATATTCGTGTGACCTTGATTTACTTTCTCCCATTTCCCTTACATGGCCTTAATCCACATAAAATAATATTATCGGGATAAGTACCCAATCTTCGTGATGATAATATGTACCGTTTCACCATAAGTATATTATTCTCTGATCGCTGTGTGAGAGTGCAAGTCATCAGTGTGTGTGTGAGAGTGCAAGCCATGAGTGTGAGTGTACAAGGCGTGAGTGTGTGTGAGAGTGCAAGTCATCAGTGTGTGTTAGTGTACAAGGCATGAGTGTGTGAGAGTACAAGTCATGAGTGTGAGTGTACAAGGCATTAGTGTGTGTAAGAGTGCAAGTCATGAGTGTGTAAGAGTGCAAGTCATGAGTGTATGTGAAAGAGCAAGTCATGAGTGTGTGTGAGAGTGCAAGTCATGAGTGTGTGTGAGAGTGCAAGGCATGAGTGTGTGTGAGCGTACAAGGCATTAGTGTGTGTAAGAGTGCAAGTCATCAGTGTGTGTGAGAGAGTGCAAGCCATGAGTGTGAGTGTACAAGGCGTGAGAGTGCAAGTCATCAGTGTGTGTTAGTGTACAAGGCACGAGTGTGTGAGAGTACAAGTCATGAGTGTGAGTGTACAAGGCGTGAGTGTGTGTGAGTGTGCAAGCCATGAGTGTGAGTGTACAAAGGCGTGAGTGTGTGTGAGAGAGCAAGTTACGAGTGTGTGTAAGAGTGCAAGTCATGAGTTCATGCTAGTGTACAAGTCATGAGTGTGAGTGTACAAGGCATTGGTGTGTAAGAGTGCAAGTCATGAGTGTGTGTGAGAGAGCAAGTCATGAGTGTGTGTGAGAGTGCAAGTCATGAGTGTGTGTGAATGTACAAGGCATGAGTGTGTGTGAGAGAGCAAGTCATGAGTGTGTGTGAGAGTGCAAGTCATGAGTGTCTGTGAGAGTGCAAGTCATGAGTGTGTGTGAGAGTGCAAGGCATGTTTGTGTGTGTGTGTGTGTGTGTGCGCGCGCGCAAGTCATGAGTGTGTGAGAAGGCAAGTCATGAGTGTGTGTGAGAGTGCAAGGCATGAGTGTGAGTGCACAAGGCATGAGTGTGTGTGTGTGTATGTGAGAGCAAGTCATGAGTGTGTGTGAGAGTGCGAGTCATGAGTGTGTGTGAGAGTGCAAGTCATGAGTGTGTGTGAGAGTGCAAGGCATGTTTGTGTGTGTATGTGTGTGTGCGCGCGCGCAAGTCATGAGTGTGTGAGAAGGCAAGTCATGAGTGTGTGTGAGAGTGCAAGGCATAAGTGTGTGAGAGTGCAAGGCATGAGTGTGTGTGAGAGTCCAAGGCATGAGTGTTTGAGAGGGTTCAAGGCATGAGTGTGAGTGCAAGGGATGAGTGTGTGAGTTCAAGACATGAGTGTGTGTGAGTGCAAGGCATGAGTGTGAATGCACAAGGCATGAGTGTGTGTGTGAGAGAGCAAGTCATGAGTGTGTGTGAGAGAGCAAGTTACGAGTGTGTGTGAGAGTGCAAGTCATGAGTGTGTGTGAGAGTGCAAGGCATGAGTGTGAGTGCACAAGGCATGAGTGTTTGTAAGTCATGAATGTGTGTGAGAGTGCGAGTCATGAGTGTGTGTGAGAGTGCAAGTCATGAGTGTGTGTGTGAGAGTGCAAGTCATGAGTGTGTGTGAGAGTGCAAGGCATGAGTGTGTGTGTGAGAGTGCAAGTCATGAATGTGTGTGTGTGAGAGTGCAAGTCATGAATGTGTGTGTGAGAGTGCAAGTCATGAGTGTGTGTGAGAGTGCAAAGCATGAGTGTGTGTGTGTGCGCGCGCGCGCAAGTCATGAGTGTGTGTGAGAGTGCAAGGCTTAAGTGTGTGAGAGTGCAAGGCATGAGTGTGTGTTAGTCCAAGGCATGAGTATTTGAGAGGGTTCAAGGCATGATTGTGTGTCAGTGCAAGACATGAGTGTGTGTGAGAGTGTAAGGCATGAGTGACTGCAAGGCACGAGTGTGTGTGTGTGTGTGTGTGTGTGTGTGTGTGTGTGTGTGTGTGTGTGTGCTTGCGAGAGAGTGCAATGCATGAGTGTTTGTGTGTGTGTGAGAGAGAGAGAGTGTGTTTGCAAGTCATGAGTGTGTTTGTGAGAGTGCAAGACACTTCCGGTGAGCAGTACCATGGCGATAATGATGAAATTGGAATTAAAATGTTGACATGAGGACAGTGCGAGCCTCAGCTAGCACATGTGAAAGTGTAATTGTAACAAGAGACAGCGTGGGCACGCACCTGTGTTGCACCTCGCGTGAGTAACACCAGAGATAGCTCTATGACATGACACTACTCGTCCTCTCACGCGCTGTACAGGATGTGTGTGTGTGTGTGTGTGTGTGTGTGTGTGTGTGTGTGTACTCACCTAGTTGCACTCACCTAGTTGAGGTTGCAGGGGTCGAGTCCAAGCTCCTGGCTCCGCCTCTTCACTGGTCGCTACTAGGTCACTCTCTTTGAACCGTGAGCTTTATCATACCTCTGCTTAAAGCTATGTATGGATCCTGCCTCCACTACATCGCTTCCCAAACTATTGCACTTCCTGACTACTCTGTGGCTGAAGAAATACTTCCTAACATCCCTGTGATTCATCTGTCTTCAACTTCCAACTGTGTCCCCTTGTTGCTGTGTCCCACCTCTGGAACATCATGTCTTTGTCCACCTTGTCAATTCCTCTTAGTATTTTGTATGTCGTTATCATGTCTCCCCTATCTCTCCTGTCCTCCAGTGTCGTCAGGTTGATTTCCCTTAACCTTTCCTCGTAGGACATACCTCTTAGCTCTGGGACTAGTCTTGTTGCAAACCTTTGCACTTTCTCTAGTTTCTGTACATGCTTGGCTAGGTGTGGGTTCCAAACTGGTGCCGCATACTCCAATGTGGGCCTAACGTACACGGTGTACAGGGTCCTGAACGATTCCTTATTAAGATGTCGGAATACTGTTCTGAGGTTTGCTAGGCGCCCATATGCTGCAGCAGTTATTTGGTTGATGTGCGCTTCAGGAGATGTGCCTGGTGTTATACTCACCCCAAGATCTTTTTCCTTGAGCGAGGGTTGTAGTCTCTGGCCCCCTAGACTGTACTCCGTCTGCGGTCTTCTTTGGCCTTCCCCAATCTTCATGACTTTGCACTTGGTGGGGTTGAACTCCAGGAGCCAATTGCTAGACCAGGTCTGCAGCCTGTCCAGATCCCTTTGTAGTTCTGCCTGGTCTTCGATCGAATGGATTCTTCTCATCAACTTAACGTCATCTGCAAACAGGGACACTTCAGAGTCTGTTCCTTCCGTCATGTCGTTCACAAATACCAGAAATAGCACTGGTCCTAGGACTGACCCCTGTGGGACCCCGCTGGTCACAGGTGCCCATTCTGACACCTCGCCACGTACCATGACTCGCTGCTGTCTTCCTGACAAGTATTCCCTGATCCATTGTAGTGCCTTCCCTGTTATCCCTGCTTGGTCCTCCAGTTTTTGTACTAATCTCTTGTGTTGAACTGTGTCAAGCGCCTTCTTGCAGTCCAAGAAAATGCAATCCACCCACCCCTCTCTCTGTTGTCTTACTGCTGTCACCATGTCATAGAACTCCAGTAGGTTTGTGACACAGGATTTCCCGTCCCTGAAACCATGTTGGCTGCTGTTGATGAGATCATTCCTTTCTAGGTGTTCCACCACTCTTTTGATAATCTCCATGACTTTGCGTACTATACATGTCAGTGACACTGGTCTATAGTTTAGTGCTTCATCTGGAGAGATGTTATCCGGCCCCATTGCCTTTGAGGTATCTAGCTCACTCAGAAGCCTCTTCACTTTTTCCTCGGTTGTGTGTACTGTGTCCAGCACTTGGTGATGTGCCCCACCTCTCCGTCTTTCTGGAGCCCCTTCTGTCTCCTCTGTGAACACTTTGAATCTCTTGTTGAGTTCCTCACATACTTCATGGTCATTTCTTGTTGTCTCTCCTTCCTTCCTTAGCCTGATTACCTTGTCCTTGACTGTTGCTTTCCTCCTGATGTGGCTGTATAACAGCTTCGGGTCAGATTTCATATTGTCGTTGGGCCTTCTTATCTGTGCATATTCATTTCTGGCTCTACGACTGCTCTCCTTATTCTCCTGGGTCCTTTGCCTTCTATATTTCTTCCATTCCCTAGCACACTTGATTTTTGCCTCCCTGCACCTTTGGGTGAACCATGGGCTCATCCTGGCTTTTTCATTATTCCTGTTATCCTTGTGTGTGTGTGTGTGTGTGTGTGTGTGTGTGTGTGTGTGTGTGTGTGTGTGTGTGTGTGTGTGTGTGCGCGCGCGCACGTGCGTGTGTTTGTGTTCTATATGTGATTGTGTTTTTGTGCTATGTGTTTTTACTTATTTATGGTTGCACGGGGTCGATTCGTAGGTCCAGGCCTCGCCTCTTCGCTGATCGCTACTAGGTCCATTGCCTTCTCCAAGAGCCTTATCATACCTCTTCTTAAAGCGATGTATGGATCTTGCCTCCAGTACTTCACTCTCCAGATTGCTTTACTTCCTGACAACTCGAAGGCTGAAGGAGTACCTTCTAACATCCTTATGACTCGTCTGAGTTTTTAGCTTCCAGTTCTGTTCCCTTGTTCCTGTGTCCCATCTCTGAAACATTCTGGCCCTGTCTACCTTATCAATTCCTCTCAGTATTTTATACGTTGTTATCATGTCGTCCGTATCTTTCCTGTATTCCACTGTCGTCAGGTTGAGTTTCCTTAACCTCTCCTCGTTGGACATACCCCTTAGCTCTGGGAATAGTCTAGTTGCAAACCTTTGCTTTTTTTTCTAATTTCTTGACTCGTTGCACCAGATGTGGGTTCCTTACTGGTTCTGCATACTCCAATATGGGCCTAACGTAGACAGTGTACAGTGTCGTAAATGACTCCTTTCTTAAATGCCGAGACGCTATTCTTAGGTTTGCCAGGCGCCCATATGCTGCAGCGGTTATTTGGTTGATGTGCGACTCGGGAGTTGTGCTCCGTATGATGCTCACCCCAAGATCACTTAACTGAAGTGAGTTTTACAGCCTTTGACCTACGCTGACCAGGAGCCATTTGTCGGACCAGGCTTGCAGCCTGTCCAGATCCCCCTGTAGGCTTACCTGGTCTTCGTCCGTGCCCGTGTGTGTGTGTACTCACCTAATTGTACTCACCTAATTGTGGTTGCAGGGGTCGAGACTCAGCTCCTGGCCCCGCCTCTTCACTGATCGCTACTGGGTCCTCTCTCTCTCTGCTTCCTGAGCTTTGTCATACCTCTTCTTAAAACCATGTATGGTTCCTGCCTCCACTACTTCACTTGCTAGGCTATTCCACTTCCTGACAACTCTATGACTGAAGAAATACTTCCTAATGTCCCTGTGACTCGTCTGAGTCTTCAGCTTCCAGTTGTGACCCCTTGTCCCTGTGTCCCCTCTCTGGAACATCCTATCTCTGTCCACCTTGTCTATTCCCCGCAGTATCTTGTATGTCGTTATCATGTCTCCCCTGACCCTTCTGTCCTCCAGTGTCGTCAGTCCGATTTCCCTTAACCTTTCCTCGTACGACATTCTCTTGAGCTCTGGGACTAGCCTTGTTGCAAACCTTTGTACTTTCTCTAACTTCTTGACGTGCTTGACCAGGTGTGGGTTCCAGACTGGTGCTGCATACTCCAGTATGGGCCTAACATACACAGTGTACAGTGTCTTGAACGATTCCTTATTAAGGTATCGGAACGCTATTCTCAGGTTTGCCAGGCGCCCGTATGCTGCAGCAGTTATTTGGTTGATGTGTGCCTCCGGTGATGTGCTCGGTGTTATGGTCACCCCAAGGTCTTTCTCCCTGAGTGAGGTCTGTAGTCTTTGTCCACCTAGCCTATATTCTGTCTGCGGTCTTCTTTGCCCCTCCCCAATCTTCATGACTTTGCATTTGACTGGATTGAATTCGAGAAGCCAGTTACTGGACCACATGTCCAGCCTGTCCAGGTCTCTTTGCAGTCCTGCCTCATCCTCGTCCGATTTAATTCTTCTCATCAACTTCACGTCATCTGCGAACAGGGACACTTCAGAGTCTATTCCTTCCATCATGTCGTTCACATATATAAAAAATAGCACTGGTCCTAGAACTGACCCCTGTGGGACCCCGCTCGTAACAGGCGCCCACTGTGATACCTCTTTACGTACCGTGACTCGTTGCTGCCTCCCTGTCAGGTATTCCCTTATCCATTGCAGTGCCCTCCCTTTTACATGCGCCTGATCCTCCAGCTTCTGCACTAATCTCTTGTGGGGAACTGTGTCAAAGGCCTTCCTGCAGTCTAGGAAAACGCAATCTACCCACCCCTCTCTCTCGTGTCTTCTGTTACCTTGTCATAAAACTCCAGGAGGTTTGTGATACAGGATTTGCCTTCCATGAACCCATGCTGGTTTTCATTTATAATCTTGTTCCTTTCCAGGTGTTCGACCACTCCTCCTGATAATCTTCTCCATGACTTTGCACACAATACATGTCAGAGACACAGGTCTGTAGTTTAGTGCCTCGTTTCTGTTTCCTTTCTTAAATATGGGGACTACATTAGCTGTCTTCCATTTCTCAGGTAGTTGCCCAGTTTCAAGGGATGTGTTGAAGATTGTGGTTAGAGGCACGCACAGCATCTCTGCTCCTTCTCTAAGGACCCATGGGGAGATGTCCTGTCCCATCGCCTTTGAGGTGTCAAGGTCACTTAAGAGCTTCTTCACCTCCTCCTCAGTTGTTCGTATGTCATCCAACACTTGTTGGTATATTCCCTCTTGATGTTCCCTTCTGTGCTGTCTTCCCACAGCCCTTCCTCTCTCTACTGTAAAAACTTCCTTAAATCTCCTGTTCAGCTCCTCACATACCTCCTAATCATTTCTTGTGAGTTCTCCACCTTCTGTCCTTAATCTGATCACCTGGTCTTTGACTGTTGTCTTCCTCCTGATGTGGCTATACAACAGCTTTGGGTCAGTCTTGATTCTCGATGCTATGTCATTTTCATACTGTCGCTGGGCCTCCCTCCTTACCTGTGCATACTCATTCCTGGCTCTGCGACTGATCTCCCTATTTTCGTGTGTTCTCTGCCTTCTGTACTTTTTCCATTCTCTATTGCACTTTGTTTTTGCCTCCTTACACCGTCGGGTAAACCAGGGGCTCGTTCTGGTCTTCCCGTTGTTACTGTTGCCCTTGGTGCCCTAGGTCCTCTCTCTTCCTGCTCCATGAGCTTCTTCATACCTCGTCTTAAATCTATGTATGGTTCATTCATCCACTACCTCACTTTCCAGACTATTCCACTTCCTGACAACTCGGTGACTGAAGAAATACTTCCTAACATCCGTTCGACTCATCTAAGTCTTCAACTTCCATTTGTGACCCCTTGTTTCTGTGTCCCATCTCTGGAACATCCTGTCTTTGTCCACCTTATCTATTCCTTGCAATATTTTGTATGTCGTTATGTCTTCCCTAACCCTCCTGTCCTCCAGTGTCGTCAGGCCTATTTCCCTTAACCTTTCTTCGTAGGACATTACCCTTAGCTCTGGAACTAGCCTTGTGTGTGTGTACTGACCTAGTTGTGGTGGCAGGGGTCGATTCACAGCTCCTGGCCCCCGCCTGTTCACTGGTCGTTACTTTGTGTGTGTGTGTGTGTTTGGAGAGAGGGGAAAGGGCAATTAGTGCGACGAATGCTCCTCTTGATTGGGAGGGTCCTGCTGAGATCCTACTCCGGGGTGAAGAGGCGTTCGAGGGGTCGCTATCTTCTAATTTGCTTAACATTTGCCCTCATTAGGGCTGAGGAGTTAACTTGTGGTGACGGGTGCATTGAAGATGGGTTGAAAGAAGTACTGAGGGATGAAAGCAATGAAGAAGGGATAGGCACAGTAAAGATGGCAGTGAAGGGTTCTCACACTGACTTCTACCTTATTTTAAAAGTATTTATAGATGAAGTTCTTCCCCTCATACGCACGCACAAGCACGCATACATAAACACATACATGCGCACGAGAGTTAGACAATATGTTAAGTGTGCAGCCCCTGTTTGGTGAAACAAGTACAAACGCTGGAAAATAAATATCCAAAGATTTACAACCACACTATCTCAAAACTGACGTAATGTAAAAAGTCTTAGGAGTAATTGATAAGGCAGATTGGGACAGATTGAATTAATGGAATTTAGGCGGAAGCTGAAGACAGTGATGATCCACAGGGATATTAGGAAGTAAAATACTTCCTAATATCTTAGTCTCAGGGTTGTTAAATCTGGAATGATTTTGATGAAGTGGTGGAGGCAAACTCAGTGCACAGCTGTAAGAATAAATATGGCACAGTCCTAAAAGCTAGAAATCAAAATAATCTAAGAGGCAAGACCACGAATTGACTCTCCTCGTAAGTACAATCCGGGGAGATCAACTCGGTTCATCACATACATGTTAGACTTTGTTTTCTAAATTAAAACTATATCTGTAGATACTTAGAAGTAAATTTAAATTTTAGTTACTAAAACATACAAAATGAAAATTTCTTCTGCCTTTCAGGTATAGTCAGTGACTACCATTTAATGAATGAAGACTCCCAATTAAAATGAAGCTGACATTGAGAAAAAAAAATTTCCTGCCTAGGCAAAATAAAAAAAAATAGAATTATTGAAACATTGAGAAAGATAAAGGTGAAAGTATCATCTCTTATTTGTCTATATTACATAACTAAATTCTATTACCCCAACAGTAGCAATAGCTCTTAATTACATCCAACTCCTCTTCCACTGTTCTTTGTATTGGACTGAAGAAGTCACTGGCTGGCGTAACGTTTCCTCAGTAAAGATTCCCATAAGAGACAGACGAATGTGATCTTTCCGAGGAACTGATGGGATCCTTACTTGCATGCACACATGAGCGCTGCCGCCTCACAGGCAGCAACCATGCTTGTCCTCGCCTTCCATATTAAGAAGTGACGATTTAAAGCAAATTTTTAATCAAACTTTAGTTTGATGCTGTCGCTTTTTTTATTTTCAATGCCTCATTATTTATATATTTTTCAAATTCTCAGATTTTCTGGTAAATTTTCTAAATGCATGACGAAATATTACAGTAGAAAATGACTCCATAAGGAGAATCGAATAAAAGTATTATATAGACAAAAGAATCAGTTTGTAAAACTGATAGTAATGAAGCATCGGGGCCAGGAGCTGTAAATCGAGCACCTGCAAGCCCAACTAGACGGGTACAAACACATCACTCACACGCACAGCACGTCCCTTGCATGTTGTAACGCTTTCCGCAGTAGTGCCAGAAGCAAGATCGACCCTGGCAGTGTAATTACAAGGTGTACTGTGTCACACTGACGCCAAGGGTGAAGTGTCATATACTAGTATACTACTACGCTATAACGCGAAATATAATCAGCAGTAGAGATGCAAACAATTATAGTAATTTATTTTAAAAATAGTTACAAATTTGCAAACAAATATCGGTAAACAACCGATATTTGTTTGCACATAAATTTAACCTAATTTATAGAAGAACAGTAGCAATCTCACTAAGAGGAACACTAACAACCACCTCACTAAAAGGAATATTAATAACCACCACCTTACTAAGAGGTACACTAACAGGCACCACCCCACTAAGAGGAACACTAAGAACCACCACCTTACTAAAGGCGAATGCGCCAGAGTATGTTAGTGGGTAGGAGAGTGACTAGGTAGGTAGGTAGGTGAGTGAAAGGGTTAATGAGTAGGAGGATAAGGGAGTGGTGACTGGACTGGTGATCTAGTGTATGGGAAGTGTGAAGGTGTGAAAACGAGTGTGTGGGTATGCAAAAGTATGTTAATGAGTGAGTAAGCTCTTTCTGGTTGCACGTGCACGGCTTCTGTTACATTTCACTCTGTTGCTTAATTATATTTCTTTCCGGATTTCAGTTACATTTCTTTCGTTAAGTTACTTCATTAGAGTTCGAATATATTTTATTGGATAAAAGTATACTTTATTTGTATCTTAAATTACTTTCTCTTTAACACACACACACACACACACACACACACACACACACACACACACACACACACACACATACACCACACACACATACACCACACACACATACACCACACACACATACACCACACACACATACACCACACACACACACCACACACACACACCACACACACACACCACACACACACACCACCCACACCACACACACCACATACCCACCACACACACACACACACACACACACACACACACACATATAAACACACACACACACAACACACACACACACACACAACACACACACACACACACACAAACACACACACACACACACACACACACACACACACACACACACACATACAGACACACACACACCCATATACAGGATTTCACACCTTCCTGTGAAGTGATCCTCTAACCCTTCCTTCCCCCCCCCGCCTCTCTTCCTCTCCTCTCCTCTCATCCTCTCTCTCTCTCCTTTCTCTCATCCTCTCTTCCTCTTCCTCTCTCTCTCCCTCTCTCTCTTCCTCTCTCTCTCTTCCTCTCTCTTCCTCTCTCTTCCTCTCTCTCCCTCTCCCTCCCTCTCCCTCTCTCCCCCTCCCTCTCTTCCTCTCTCTCTCTCTCTTCCTATTCTCTCTCTCCCTCTCTTCCCTTGTCACTCCACCCTCTCTCTTACCTTTTCCCTCTCTCTCTCACTTTCTCCCCCTTTTCCCCTCCTTCTATCCTCCCCTTCTCTCTCTTTCTCCCTCTCTCTCACTCTCTCCCCTTTTTCTTTTTCACTTTCTCTTTTACTAAAAAAAAAAAAAAAAAAAAAAAATGGTTGGGACTCGCAGGAATCAGGGATCAGATGACAATGGTACTGGTAGGGAGGAATGGATGGAGGAGCAGTGGAAAAGGATAGAGCAAGAATGGGAGAGAAAATTAGGAGAACTTTCTGAAAAAATGGAGAAAGAGCTCTCTGTGAAATGGGAAAAGAGGTTGGAGAAGGAGACGAAGAATTGGGAGGCACAAGTCGAAACTGCAGTAGCCAGGGTAAAGGTTCTAGAATTTGAGGTAAACAGGCTGAAGCAAGTCTCAGGGGTAGTGACCAGAGAAGACACACCATACGAAGCTGAGAGGCTGAACAGGAAGGAAGGAGATATGAAATATGCTAAGGTCCTATCAGCCTGCAAAGAAGGGCCAGGGAGTGGAAGGGAAGAGCAGATGGGTGCAGATGGAGAGGGAGATAGGTCGAATGCTGAGGCACAACCATGCTACCAAGAGCCACTGGAAAAATCAAGGGAGAAAATGACCACATACAGACAGGAACCAGAGTCACAGAGGGAGAGGCAATGGGAGGAGGAAAGGGCAAAATCAGTGTTTATCCATGGGCATCGGGAGAGAGAGGAAAGGACACACACTGAAAGACGGCAGGAAGAAAGAAAGGAGATTGAGAAAATCATCACGGAAATAGGGGGAGAAGACATGGACGAGATTGTAAATTTTCAGAGAATAGGGGGGTACTTGAAGGGGAGAAACCGACCGATCAAGCTGATTCTCAGGACAGAAACAGTGCGGAACAGGATCCTCCAAGAAAAACCACGGTTGAGAAGCTCGGAAGAGTACAAGAAGGTGTTCCTAGACAGAGACAGAACACAAAAAGAGAGACAGCAGCTGAGGGAGAGGACAAAAAAGCGAAAGGAGCTAGGAAAGGAGACAAGGATGGAACCAGCAGAGGTCAGTCAGAGCAGAACAGAGCAGCAAGAGCAAGCACAAACACAACTATCCTCAGAACCCCACAACCTATCACACCATCCCAACACACAATACAATCCATACCCACAGCTTCCACCCAACCCCAACCATAGAATCCCACAGTATGCTACCAGGTCTCCCACCCCCACAGGCCCCCCAAACCACAGTGTTGGAAAGGAAACTGAAGGTATGGTACACAAACGCTGATGGAATAACAAACAAGTGGGAGGAGTGGCACGAAAGAGTCAAAGAGGCATCACCAGACATCATAGCAATCACAGAAACCAAGCTTACAGGTATGATAACAGATGCCATCTTCCCAACGGGATACCAGATCCTGAGGAAAGACAGAAGGAACAGGGGGGGGGGAGGAGTGGCATTGCTGATCAAACACCGATGGAATTTTGATGAGCTGGAGAGAGGAGACAGCGGAGAAGAAAGTGATTGCATAGCGGGAACGCTTCACTCTGGAGGTCCCAAGGTGATAATTGCAGTGATGTATAACCCACCACAGAACAGCAGGAGGCCAAGGCAAGAGTATGACGAGAGCAATAGAGCGATGGTTGACACACTGGCTGTAGTGGCTAGAAGAGCTCATACATGCAGGGCAAAGCTCCTGATCATGGGCGACTTTAACCACAAGGAGATCGAATGGGAGAACTTGGAACCACATGGGGGCCAAGATACATGGAGGGCTAAGATGATGGAGGTGGTACTGGAAAACTTCATGTACCAACACGTAAGGGACACTACAAGAGAGAGAGGAGAGGATGAACCAGCAAGACTGGACTTCGTATTCACCTTGAGTAGTGCAGATATTGAGGACATCACATATGAAAGACCCCTTGGGGCCAGCGATCATGTGGTTTTGAGCTTCGAATACACAGAGCTACAAGTGGAGGGGGAAGCAGGAAGGCCAGGACGAATGAAACCAAACTACAGGAAAGGGGACTACACAGGATTGAGGAACTTCCTGAATGAGGTTCAGTGGGACAGAGAACTGGCAGGGAAACCAGTTAATGAGATGATGGAATATGTAGTCACAATGTGCAAGGAGGCTAAGGAGAGGTTTGTACCCAAGGGTAACAGGAATAATGAAAAAGCCAGGATGAGCCCATGGTTCACTCAAAGATGCAAGGAGGCAAAAACCAAGTGTGCTAGGGAATGGAAGAAATATAGAAGGCAAAGGACCCAGGAGAATAAGGAGAGCAGTCGTAGAGCCAGAAACGAATATGCACAGATAAGAAGGGAGGCCCAACGTCAATATGAAAACGACATAGCAGCAAAAGCCAAATCTGACCCGAAGCTGTTATACAGCCACATCAGGAAGAAAACAACCGTCAAAGACCAGATAATCAGGCTAAGGAAGGAAGGAGGAGAGACAACAAGAAATGACAGTGAGGTATGTGAGGAACTCAACAAGAGATTCAAAGAAGTGTTCACAGAGGAGACAGAAGGGGCTCCAGAAAGACGGAGAGGTGGGGTACACCACCATGTGCTGGACACAGTACACACAACCGAGGAAGAAGTGAAGAGGCTTCTGAGTGAGCTAGATACCTCAAAGGCAATGGGGCCAGATAACATCTCTCCATGGGTCCTGAGAGAGGGAGCAGAGGCGCTATGTGTACCCCCTAACAACAATATTCAATACATCTATCGAAACAGGGAGATTGCCTGAGGCATGGAAGACAGCAAATGTGGTACCAATCTTTAAAAAAGGAGACAGACATGAAGCACTAAACTACAGACCAGTGTCACTGACATGTATAACATGCAAAATCATGGAAAAGATTGTCAGGAGAAGAATGGTGGAACATCTAGAAAGGAATGATCTCATCACCAGCAGACAACATGGTTTCAGAGACGGGAAATCCTGTGTCACAAGCCTACTGGAGTTCTATGACATGGTGACAGCAGTAAGACAAGAGAGAGAGGGGTGGGTGGATTGCATTTTCTTAGACTGCAAGAAGGCGTTTGACACAGTACCACACAAGAGATTAGTGCAAAAACTGGAGGACCAAGCAGGAATAACAGGGAAGGCACTGCAATGGATCAGGGAATACTTGTCAGGAAGACAGCAGCGAGTAATGGTACGAGGCGAGGTGTCAGAGTGGGCACCTGTGACCAGTGGGGTCCCACAGGGGTCAGTCCTAGGACCAGTGCTGTTTCTGGTATTTGTGAACGACATGACGGAAGGAATAAACTCCGAGGTGTCACTGTTTGCAGATGACGTGAAGTTGATGAGAAGAGTTCATTCGATCGAAGATCAGGCAGAAATACAAAGGGATCTGGACAGGCTGCAGACCTGGTCCAGCAACTGGCTCCTGGAGTTCAATCCCACCAAGTGCAAAGTCATGAGGATTGGGGAAGGGCAAAGAAGACCGCAGATGGAGTACAGTCTAGGGGGTCAGAGACTACAAACATCACTCAAGGAAAAAGATCTTGGGGTGAGTATAACACCAGGCACATCTCCTGAAGCGCACATCAACCAAATAACTGCTGCAGCATATGGGCGCCTAGCAAACCTCAGAACAGCATTCCGACATCTTAATAAGGAATCGTTCAGGACCCTGTACACCGTGTACGTTAGGCCCATATTGGAGTATGCGGCACCAGTTTGGAACCCACACCTAGCCAAGCATGTAAAGAAACTAGAGAAAGTGCAAAGGTTTGCAACAAGACTAGTCCCAGAGCTAAGAGGTATGTCCTATGAGGAGAGGTTAAGGGAAATCAACCTGACGACACTGGAGGACAGGAGAGATAGGGGGGACATGATAACGACTTACAAAATACTGAGAGGAATTGACAAGGTGGACAAAGACAGGATGTTCCAGAGACTGGACACAGTAACAAGGGGACACAGTTGGAAGTTGAAGACACAGATGAATCAAAGGGAAGTTAGGAAGTATTTCTTCAGCCACAGAGTAGTCAGGAAGTGGAATAGTTTGGGAAGCGATGTAGTGGAGTCAGGATCCATACATAGCTTTAAGCAGAGGTACGATAAAGCTCATGGTTCAGGGGGAGTGACCTAGTAGCGACCAGTGAAGAGGCGGCGCCAGGAGCTTGGACTCGACCCCCGCAACCTCAACGAGGTGAGTACAACTAGGTGAGTACACACACACACTCGCAAATACAACAGGCCTAGTGTCTAATCGACATGTGCCTAGGACAAAATGGTAACTAACACACACAGACACACACACACACACACACACACACACACACACACACACACACACACACAGACACACACACACACAGACACACACAGACACACACAGACACACACAGACACACATACACACACACACACACACACACACACACACACACACACACACACATACACACACAGACCTTTCCCCTCCCCCGCTCTTGCCTTCACTCCCTATCTTTCTCTCTCCCCCTCCCTCGCGTTTCTCTCTCTCATAGCCTTTTTCCCTCCCATTCCCCCTACTCTTTCTTTCTCTCTATCCCTCTCGCTCCCTCTCTCTCTCTCACTCTCTCCCTCTCTCTCTCTCTCTCTCTCTCTCTCTCTCTCTCTCTCTCTCTCTCACTCTCTCCCTCTCTCTATAGGCTTCTCTCTCCATCTCCCTTTTTCTATATTTCTACCCCTCCCTCGCATTTCTCTCTCTCATAGCCTTTTCCCTCACCCTCCTTTCTCTGTCTGTCTCTCTCTCTCTCTCTCTCTCTCTCTCTCTCTCTCTCTCTCTCTCCCTCTCTTTCTCCCTCTCTCTACCCTTTCTCTCCCCCCTCACATTTCTCTCTCTCTCCCTCTCTCTCATTCTCTCCCTCTCTCCCCTCTCTCTCTCTCTCTCTCTCCCTCTCTCTACCCTTTCTCTCCCCCCTCACATTTCTCTCTCTCACCCTTGGTCTTATCCCTCATGGGTGGCTCTAGAGGACGGAAAACCAGAGATCTGGTAGACGAACCAGGGAGGAAAGACTGGGAGTTAGAGCTCCAAAAAAGGGAGGAAGAGTGGGGAAGGAAGATAGTAGAGCTTGGTAAGAAAATGGAGGAGCGGATAGCTGAGGAGTGCAGGAAGTGGGAAGTACAGGTCTTAGCAGCAGAAGCTAGGATACAGTGCTTAGAAGAGAAACTGCAAAGCCTGAAACAGATTAGAGAGACAAATGACAATTCAGATGTGACATCAGGATTAGACAAGGGGACAGTAAGCAACAACGGAGACATGCCGTACGCGAAGGCCTTATTAGGCCCACGTGGGGCCAGGGAAAAGACGAGGAGTACACTAAGATCAAATGACAGGTCCGAAGACAATGAGGGTATGCTATATGCAGAGATTCTAACAGCCAACTGCAGTAGTAAGGGACAGCTGGTCGTGAAAGACAGTTCACTGAGAATAGAAGTTCTATATATGACAGGGACTGAAGGCAAGAACATGTCAATGGAAGGAAATAAAATGCCTCAGAGGAAGCAGATGGAGACTCAGTGGGAGGAGGAAAGGGCGAGGTCAGTTTTTGTGTACAGGCTCCAAGAAGCCAAGGGGGACAACTTTGAAGAAATAAAACAGGAGGAGAAAAAAATGATTGAAGGCATCATGAAAACAATAGGTGAGGGCGATATGACCCAGGTGACAAATTTTCAGAGAATTGGGTGGTTTGCGAGTGGAAGGATACGGCCTGTCAAAGTAATTTTCAAGGAAGAATCAGTTCGAACCAGGATTCTGCAAGAGAAAGCAAGACTGAGGGACAAACAGGGGTACCAGAGAGTATACCTCGACCGCGACAGAACACAAGACGAAAGGACTACACTGAAAGAGAGGGTACAGAGACGCAAGGAGGAACTAGAAGCAATGACGAAGATGAGCAGGATCCAGACACAGGAGGAAGGGCAAACACACCCCACAGAATCTCCCACCAAAAGACTCCAACCACGACATTCCCAACGCAACTGAGCAACCTATACTACAACCCACTCACTGTTCCCTCTGCCACCAACCCCCATATCACAAACCTCACCCCAACAGCTGTCCCTTATGGGCATTCTGACCCCACCCCCATCATCACAAACCCCACCTACACCACAGCCCCATATAGGCCCCCACCAAGGCTCTCGCTCCCCCAACCCCAATATTCTTGCATGACCACAATGCTAGAAAAGAAACTGAAAGTTTGGTACACAAACGCGGATGGAATAACGAATAAACATGAGGAGTGGAACGAAAGAATCAGTGAAAAATCCCCAGACATCATAGCAGTCACAGAAACAAAACTCGCTGAGACAATAACAGACACAATCTTCCCAATGGGATATCAGATCCTGAGGAAAGATAGAAGGAGTAGAGGGGGAGGAGGAGGGGTTGCACTGCTCATAAAACACGGATGGGGATTTGAGGAAATGGAAGGCATGGACATGATTGGAGAAAGAGACTACATTGTAGGTACAATTCAGTCCGGAGAACATAAAGTAGTCATTGGAGTGATGTATAACCCACCACAGAACTGCAGGAGGCCAAGAGAGGAGTACGAAGAAAACAACAGGGTGATGGTGGACACACTGGCTGAGGTGGCAAGAAGAGCTCACTCGAGCAGAGCAAAGTTACTGGTAATGGGCGATTTCAGCCACAGGGAGATCGACTGGGAAAACCTGGAGCCACATGGGGGTCCCGAAACATGGAGAGCCAAGATGATGGATGTGGTACTGGAAAACCTCATGCATCAACATGTCAGGGACACAACCAGAGAGAGAGGGGATGATGAGCCAGCAAGACTGGATCTTGTGTTCACCCTGAGCAGTTCAGACATTGAGGACATCACTTACGAGAGGCCCCTTGGAGCTAGCGATCATGTGGTTCTGAGTTTTGATTATATAGTAGAGTTACAAGTGGAGAAGGTAACAGGAACTGAAGGGGTCAGGCCAAACTATAAAAGGGGGGATTACACAGGTATGAGAAACTTCCTGCAGGAGGTTCAGTGGGACAGAGAAATGGTAGGAAAATCAGTAAACGAGATGATGGAATATGTGGCAACAAAGTGCAAGGAGGCAGAGGAAAGTTTTGTTCCCAAGGGAAACAGAAATAATAGGAAGACCAAAACGAGTCCTTGGTTTACCCGAAGGTGTAGGGAGGCAAAAACTAAGTGCAACAGAATGGAAAAGGTACAGGAGGCATAAGACCCAGGAAAACAAGGAGATTAGTAGAAGAGCCAGAAACGAGTATGCACAGATAAGGAGGGAGGCCCAGCGACAGTATGAAAACGACATAGCATCGAAAGTCAAATCTGACCCGAAACTGCTGTATAGCCACATTAGGAGGAAGACAACAGTCAAGGACCAGGTGATAAGGCTGAGGAAAGAAGGTGGAGAACTCACAAGAAACGATCAAGAGGTATGTGAGGAGCTCAACACGAGAT
>NC_091330.1:23284283-23326783 GCF_038502225.1 Cherax quadricarinatus | reverse complement strand
CTAGGTAACGTGGATTGGGCTTTGCCACAGACTATATGGTGTATGTTGTTGTCTCTTTCATACTGAACACACGTTGATAGTGTTGCGTGTTCCACACGTGTTTATGCTCTAGGAGTCGTGTGTTAAGATCACTCGCCATTTCCCATATGATAATCGTACTACACGTGGCACAAAAAAATGGTGTATATTTCAGCCATATTAGATGTATTTCAGATACATTCTTTAAGGGTTTTGGAGGCTACCACTGCTACGAAAGCAAAAGACTGGGCAGACGGTGCAATATACCCCGATGAAAAGTAGGGGCACCATTGTCAGTAGTACTGTGTACTTGTGTAGTATACTCCGTTAAAACCGTTACCTTATAGAGACGCTCTCTGGCTAGCCATGACGTCACGAGTCCCGCTCATTTGAACCGCCTGTTACAGGCCCCTCTCTCAGTTCCCGTTAGACCTAGACTGGACGTAAGCAAGGCTCTGGGCTCCCCTGAACTCTCCTTAATTATACATCCCCAAGGCATCCAACGTGTGTATATCTTACTCCAACATCATCTGACGAATACCCACAACACCAGTAGTACGCTAAGAGAAAACACAATAAGTGTCCGGGACCTAAGACTGTTCATCAGCCTCCTACCAGGCATAAGGGGAATTACCAATAGACCCTTGGCTGCCTTCAAGAGAGAGAGCTGGACAGATACCTAAAGTCAGTTCTCGACCAGCCGGGCTGTTGTTAGTACTGTTATTGCGGTCAGCAGTAACAGCCTGGTTGATCAGGCCCTGATCCACCGGGACACCTGGCCAAGGACTGGGCCGCGGGGGCGTTGACCCCCCGGAACACCCTCTAGGTAGGTAGGTAGACATTTTTACTTTATAGAAGTTGAGAATAACTGCAGTGTTCTCCCTGGGGATTCCGGGACACGTTGTGTCTTGTCTTTGGAATCTGCATCTCTGTTGAGTTTAGGTTCCCATTATTTTATGGCTGATTGTAGACATAATTCATGATGTGTCCTGGAATCTCCCAGAGTGAACAGAAGTCGTTTGTTTCTGCTGGCCAGGATCAAGGTTCTGCTGACAGAGATCAAGATTCTGATAGAAATCAAGGTCCTAAGGACATAGATCGTAACCCCTCTGAAAAAGTTGGAGGTCATCCTTGCTAAACTCGAATGTGAGTGAACAGAGGCGAAGATAAGGGGTAGTATTACTGAACCGGTTAGCCAGTGGAATTCCTCTGTCAGATGACCAAAAGCTCTAGCTACGGGTTATATGACTAAGACCCGCGTCAGGAAACACTTGCCCTGTTTCCTGACAAACCTTAACTAACGTAACCTACTTAGGGGTTCCTACCTTACACTGAAAAAAAAAATCACGGAATGGATGGGGTTTGGACCCATGGCAAGTGAGTCCTTAAACTCACAGATCAGCACGTTAATCACTCGGCCAGCTGACTAGCAAAACTCATCCAGCTAGGTTTATTTCTGTACACCTCGTCAGTCGAGTCCTCGGTTAGACCCCAGCCATCCCGAGTCTATCTCCCTGTGGACTATCACCCTCGACAGGGCTATTACCACTAAGTATACTGGTCACTGGTTACTTACCAATCTGATGCCCTTGATGACACCTGGTGACTATGCCACCCCAAGGCAGAAATATCCAGCACACTTAGTCACTGGTGAAGAGTAATGCTGGGCTCGGGGGTTCTTACCTCACGGTTGACACACTTGACCAATTCTGGGACTGACTCCCATTAATTTCAACCAACACCACTTCATATACTAGGTTCCTACCTACCTTGCACAATATTATGGATTGCAATTTACACTGGACAAAGTTGTCAGATGGACCACCGAGTGGCGGTACTAGCCACGTCAGTGCAAGACATCCATTTACTTCTGTCTTGCATATTGAGCGGTCGTCATGTCTGAATGTCATCTAAATCCTTATGGATAACACTCTCTCACACCATGGACATGTAAGGCCACGAGTCCACGTTCACTCCACTTGACTGGAAATCCTGGCTTAGGCCTAGACATCCACTCAACGAAATCTTTAATACTCCCTCTCCGCCGTCTTTAATGAGTCGTTAAGCACAGATAAAATTACATAATCAGTCATTCAGCCTTTTCCTGTACGCTCCCGTTGGAACGCACGGTGCACCTTTCATGGTGTATAGTTTGAGCAAGACTGTTCACAAATAACCCGCACATAAAAGAGAGAAGCTTACGACGACGTTTCGGTCCGACTTGGACCATTGACAAAGTCACATTATTTATTGAGCAAGACTGCCTGCTCTCAGGTTTTCAAAATTGTATGCCTGGTGCCAGGCCCATTAATAGCCAAAACCAGCTATTAATGAGCGGTAATTGAGTGCTCATAACATGTGAGAATGTTAGTTACTCTAACATTCATAAATTCGAGGTCCTAAGACCTAGTGGAGCAAGGTCTTATCTCTTGAATCAAGTCATTGATGACTCATATATGTCAAAGAGACAATAAATGGCATTTCACGGCTCATTGATAGATATGAGAATCCGTTAAACAATCTCCCTTTCTCCTCCATTTGGTGTGGGTACCAACTATCACGGTGGCCCCTGGGGTCACATAGACATCTTCACCACTAGGGAGAGGATGGGTGAGAAAGAGTGATGGAACAGATTCCAACACAAGACTACCGGTGGCTGTGGCTGGGCAGGAATGGAGGTTAGGCTAGAATGCCAGTTAGAATGCAATTGTAAGTGAGCAGGGACGGCAGTAAGGTGGTGCCTGTAAAAGTGGGATAAGACGAGGCTCGAATTCCAGCGTGAGTGGGAGTTGACTGGGATGAAGATGAGAGTAGAATAACATTGTAAATAAACAGGGACGGGGATGAGGCTGGAAACCAGCGTGAGTGTAAGTGGATTGGGACGACGATGAAACTAGAAAACAATCGTGAATCGGCAGACGAAGATGAAGCCGAAATGCCAGCGGTATGAGTTGAAGTGAACTGGTGCCAGAATGAGGCTGACATGAATGGCAGTGAACAGGGACAAGAATGAAGTTGGAGTACCAGTAGGGGGAGTGGACTGGTGTGAGGATGACTAGTGTCACTGAACAATGACAGGGATGAGGCTAGAAATCTTGCAAAGCACGAGTGGATGACGACCCTGACTGCTGCTGCTAATCCTTACACTTGCCAGTAACTCACTCTCGGGACCCACTTCGCTGTTACACTATGTAAATGTTTCCGTAATAAAAGCTTCGTTGCTTCCTTTTATAGGGTTTTGGCCTCTTTAAATTTTATTAATTAAAGCCATTTCCTCATATGGGGAATATATAAAAAACTGGTTTTTTTCGCATTAAATTTAAAATTTAAAGAAAATATAGAGCGAAAATTTTGTTCCCTGTTGCCCTTTGGAGAAAATGGTTGTTGTCGAGAGCTATAGTACATTAAGAAGCATATAAACGGCGCCTGCATAATACCGTCCATGTTATGGCTGTCCCTGGATGTGGTAAGGGTACAAGAAAGCTTATCACGAGGGAGTGAGAGCTGGGAGTTACTGGGCGATGCTGTCGTGAGGGAGATCTGGAGAGTCTGTGTAATGGGAGACCTGAGAGTACCTAACTCTGTCGGGAAGGAAGAACTTTTTTTTTTATTATTTAATTTATATCATTAGGTACACGGATACTTGTACTTAAGAGTTCAATAAGTCCAGCAGGTACTAGAGTTTCTTGTACACAAGACTATACTGTTTACTTTCACATAGTATGACACTCCAGTGGGAATGGAGTTTTCTAACTCAGTTTTACTTAAGGCGAGCGACAACAATTGGCTAGCACATAAGTACCTATTTTCACTGCTATGTGGATAGAGGCAGCAGGGGATATAAGAAAGCTTGACCAAATGTTTCTCCGTGAAAGGGAATCGAATCATGGACCTTGCGAATGAGCGGAATTCCTCCACCGGTGATTTTTTTATGTAGCGAAACTGCATGCATCAGCAGTGTGCTTTTAATCTATTCTTTATGATAGTTGCATAATGAGAACGAAAGGTGTTACCCTGACATTCCACCCTGCAAGATGAGCCGTATACAAAGTGTTGAAATCTATCAGACTGGGCTGGGAGACTTAAGGAGGGCAGGGAGGATATTGTCAGGTATTCCATTAAAGGTTCATCAGTTACGGTAGCTTCAAAGGTTTCTTCCTAGCAGAGCTGGAATTACTGCCACTTGGGAATTACACCAGTGACGCTGTCGGAAGGGAGGAAGACCCGTGAGAGCCTGGGTGACAGTGTCAGGAGGGAGGAAAGGAGGAAGAGAGCTTGGCTGATGATGTGGAGAGGAAGGAAGCGAGGGAGAGCGAGCCTTGGGGATGGTGTCACTCTCTCAATGTTCATCATACTCCTCGTGATTTCTCTTTTGTGGCGTCGTAAAAATAAAAACGTGACGACTATAGCGATCCTGGTGTGTGGGAGATGAATTGCGATCGTCTCGTGCATTGTCGCTTCTGTACATAAAGAAATATTCACTGGAGTATTTGTGTTTTGTCCCTTCTAGGGAAGCACCTTAATACTCTTCAAGGGCTCTTGACTTAAAGAATTGGATCAAATCGTATAGCCTTCTTTTCCCCAGGCTCTCTATGGCTCATACGGATTTAGAGCTTCCATATGAAAAAAATAATTTTTGTTGGTATTAATAATGGAGAACTTGTAATAAATATTATTATAGATGTCGGTCATAATATTAAAATGACATAATTAAAAATCTAATTTTAGATTAATTTATATAATATATTCAAAAGGAAGCGCTAAATCAATAGGGGTCATACAGCGTTTGTATATATTTATTCAAAGAGGAATGAGGAGGATGCTGATAGTTGTCGCAAATATATATGAGTATTAGCTGTATGAGTGAAAGAGAGAGAGAGAGAGCAACGTACTTGTTGGTATATAAAACTATTATGTTAGTATTCAATTTGTTTCAAGTCCTCAGAAAACTGTATGCCAAGGACCTCTGCCACCTTAAGAATGTATTACAAATTCCTGAAACTTCTGAAGCTTGCCGTAGATTACCATAATTTTAGAACACTCAGAATTTACCTCCGACTTCGTCACCGCTCTAACACCCTTACTTTATCTTCCCTCCTCCGCTGAAGGTCAGGAGTCACCTTCGAGACCACAGCAACCCTTCAAGCTGATATAAACCAAATGTGTCAGTGGGTCATTGACTATAGTTTGTTTCAGTTACTCCACCATGGGAAAATCGAGGAATTAAAGACTGAAACAGTATAAAACAAACTCAAATGATTCCATAGAGCGGAAGTTCAGTATAAGAGACTTGTGGGTGACAATGTCAGCGGCTATCACATTCAAGGATCACAGCAATGTTGTTATCGAAACGGTAAGGAAAGTGACTGGATAACTAAAGCATTCTAAACACGAGATGCTGAGTAATAATGATACTTTTTAAGACTTTCTTTCTACAGTAGAATACTGCTGTGTACTGACTGCTCCTTCAAGACACTGGAAAACGCACAGAGAACCTTCACTGCTCATATGAATTCATATAGGTAACTTAATTACTGGGAATACTTGAAGTCCCTTAAACTGTATTCCTTGGAACATAGACAAGAAAAATGCATCCCAATCTACACCTGGAAAATTCTAGAAGTATATCCGGCCGCCCTCTCTTTTGCCCACCGAGATAGCTCGGCAGATGTGAGGTTGCTATCCCGGATTGCTGGTTTACTGGCATGAAGGGTAGGGTATGGCACGGGTTCCATGCTGCATCTGCGCTACTTGTGGTGCTGAGGTCCTCTTGGGCACGGAGGGAGATTTCTGGCCCTTTCATTCCTCCTGGGAACTATCCCTCCCTGGTCCCCCCCCCCTTTTTTTTTTCTTTTCTTTTCTTTTTTTTTTCTTAAAAACAATAAGAAAGAAGTAACCTAACCATGGAGTACCCGATCCATGACCCCGCTACCCCTGGGCCCCTTATTGTTACCGCACCCCGTTCTGACCTCGCCTCGTCTTTTGGCCACTCTTCAGACACTCCTAAGGCCCCTGTACCTCTTGCTGGTGCTGTTTCGTCACCCGCTTCAGGTGCCGGGGTTTCGACTGACTCCTTCGATTTGTCTGACCTCCGCTCTCCTTTGACTATGCTTCCGGCCTCTCCCTCTACAGTGCGGCGATTTTCGAATCGCCAGCCTGTCCCACGTCGGACCGACTCTGGTCCCACTTCTAAACGCCAACGACAATCTCCTGATGATGTTACTTCATTACCTTCCTATTCTACTCAGAAAAGACCGAGACGTCATGCACTCCCTCTCCACACTCAGTTTCGGACCACACAATGGACTAAATTCTTTACTTTAAGACCGACTTCTTCTACTGCCTATCTTTCCAACCATAGTATTGGCAAAGCGCTCCTACGCCACATTGGTAGAGATATTTCTTTTCATGCTCTTAAGAGTGGTATGCGCATCATCACAGTCCAGAATTCTACCCAAGCTCATGATCTTTCTCTTCTTTCACATATCGATGCTATTCATATCACTATCGAAAAACATCATTCCCTCAATTCTTGTAGTGGTACTGTTATTCTGCCCCATACCATAGTCCAACAGAATTTCCAGACATGTGGCAATGACATTCTTGAACAGCTGGAACTCCAAGATCTCCCAATTCTCAAGGCAGACACTTATGTTCTTCCTGCCCGTGGGTGAAGACGATACCCTTGCAATGTGGCTCGTTTAACTTTTGACAGCTGTGAACTCCCATCCTCTGTTTATGTAGCAGGACATCGGTTACAAGTTCAGAAGATGATCCCTACACCGCAACAGTGTAGGAATTGCTGGCGATTTGGCCACCCAGCAAAATATTGCAGATTTATAGCCGAATGCCCAGTCTGTGGTGCCGATGACCATTCTAATACGTCTTGCAGTCGACCTCCCTCTTGCCTTAATTGTCATGAGGCTCACCCTTCGTACTCTCGCCGTTGCCAGGTCTACTTAAATGAGCGGGAAATTCGTTACCTCAAAGAGGCAGAAGGTCTCCCTTACGCTATGGCAGTTTCTCATCTGCGCCTCCAAGGGAGACTACCCCGTGTTTCTTATTCTCGTGTTTCAAAACATCCCCCCACTTCTGGGGTCCCATCTTCTGCAGCCTCCTCTGCGGTTGCCAGTCCCATAGTCACTCCTGTATCTAATTCTTTTGCTGTCCTGGGCTCAGACGTCCCTACTTCAACACCTCAGTCTGTTCTCACTTCTTCGTGTTCTCCCTCACAAACCCCGGTATCGACGAAACCTCGTACGACACCTCCTCCCAATCGTCCCTCTACTTCCCAGAAGTCCAAAATATCTCTTTCAACCCCTCCTTCCCTTCATCCACCTCCACATTTTATCTTCCCGGTCTCTGTACCTGGGTCTTCCCCTTTCACTGGCTCTGTTACAAGTGTGGAGGTTCATCCTCCTCCTCGTACTGTGCCTTCCTCCCCTGTCCCCTCCCAGGTTTCTTCCTTTTCTGCCACCTCCCAGGTTTCTGCCTCTTCTGTCCCCTCCCACACTTCTCCAGTTCCCTCCACCCCTTCGCCCCCCCTACCTTGGTACAGTCCATTACAGTTCCGATCTTTACTCAAACTCCATCACCGATATTGTCTCCCATACGACGTCTCTGAACTCCGAAACACTTGAAGCAATCTCTGAATATATTGCAGAGACCAAACCATCAATGGACACTGATCCACCCTCTGTTCCTTCTCTTTCCTCTTCTCCATCTGCGCAACTCCTTTCTTCACAGCGCACCGTTCCTTCGCTGCTTGAACATTTTCCGCTGCCACCGCATGTGGACTTTTCTAACCCCTCTAGTCCGTAAGTACCCTTCCCTGTGGATTTCTAGTATCTTTATCGTTGCCAATCATGGCCTATTTACAGTGGAATATACGCGGCCTCAGGGGTAATCGGGGTGAGCTTCAGACGTTGCTTTCCCAATTTTCCCCTATTGGTGTTTGCTTAAAAGAACCAAAATTACACTCTGCTGTTATCTATCCCATCTCAGGCTATAATTTATTGTATTCTTCGGATCCTTTTCCTGATGGGACCTTTAATGAAAGCGCCCTTCTACGCACTGATATTCCTTACCATCAGCTATTTGTTCGTACTTCGCTGCATTACACAGCAGCCTGTATCCACCTGCATAGGTGGTATACACTCTGTTCTTTGTACCTCTCTCCTTCTCGAGCATTATCTATTCCGGATATTGCCTTTCTTGTTTCGTCATTACCGCCACCACTTCTGTTACTTGGCGATTTTAATGCCCATCATTTCCTCTGGGGGGGGGGGTCTCACTGTGATTCCCGTGGCATTTACCTAGAGGCTTTTCTTGCTTCCCACCCCCTCCATGTTTTAAATACAGGTACTTGCACCCATTTTGATCCTCGTACTCATACACTCTCTTGCATCGATCTCTGTCTGCTCTTCCTCCGCCGCACTAGACTTCACCTGGTCTGTTCTCCCGGATTTACATGACAGCGATCATTTTCCAATCATTCTTACTTCCCCTTCATATTCACCACCTCTTCGTAACCCATGCTGGCAATTTGATCGGGCAGATTGGGACCTTTACTCACAACTAACTGTTTTTAGCAAGGTTCCTTCTTCGTCCTCCATTGATGAGCTTTTACACCTCTTTTACACCTCGGGCAGGCATTCTCAGAAATGTGTGCCTTGGTGGTCTCCTGCTTGTGCTCGTGCAGTACGTTTGAAACGCACTACGTGGGGCAGGTACCGGTATAATAGAACCACTGAGAGACTTCTTGATTTTAAGCAGAAGCGTGCGATCGCTCGCCGTGTCATCTGTGACGCTAAATGCACTTGCTGGCGAGGTTATGTCTCCACCATCACCTCTGCTTCCTCTATGAGTGCAGTCTGGAAAAAAGTATGGAAACTGAGTGGTAAATACTCTCCTGACCCAGCTCCTGTTCTGCAGGTTGCCGGTGTTGATATAGCAAACCCTCTAGATGTTGCCATTGAAACTGGCAATCATCTGGTCCGTATTTCTCTGGGGCTCCATCTCTGCCCCTCGTTTCTTTCCTCCAAGTCTGCCAGAGAGTTACCACCCTTGGACTTTTCTTCTCTCAGAGAAGAACAGTATAATGTGCCTTTTACACTTCAGGAACTGGAGGCAACACTCTCAGCTTGCCAATCATCGACAGCTGGGCCCGACGACATTCATATTTGTATGTTACAACATTTACATCAGTCAGCCCTTGCAGTCCTCTTATGTCTTTTCAATCTTATTTGGTCACAAGTTCTTCCACAGCTGTAGAAATCTGCCATTGTTCTCCCTTTCCGCAAACCGGGTACTACGGGGCATGAAGCCTCCCACTATCGTCCCATCGCTCTTACCAGTGCAGTTTGCAAAGTGAAGGAACGTCTGGTAAATAGACGTTTAATGTGGTATTTAGACACACACAACAGTCTCTCCACTCGTCAATATGGCTTTCGTAAGGGCCGTTCTACCATAGACCCCTTACTACGTTTGGATATGTATGTTCGTAATGCCTTTGCCAATAACCACTCAGTTATTGCCATCTTTTTTTGACCTTGAGAAGGCATATGACACAACTTGGAGGTATAGTATTTTGGCCCAAGCCCACTCCTTAGGCCTCCGAGGCAATCTACCATCTTTCCTTAAGAACTCTTTAACTGACAGACATTTCCGTGTTCGAGTCAATAATGTGCTCTCCCCGGACTTTATCCAAGCTGAGGGTGTCCCTCAGGGATGTGTTCTGAGCGCAACACTTTTTCTCCTTGATATAAATGATTTGGCCTCTGTTCTTCCATCCAATATTTGGTCATCACTCTATGTAGATGACTTCGCTATTGCTTGTGTAGGCACTGACTGTCACCTCATTACAGTTTCTCTACAACATGCGGTCGACCGTGTTTCCAATTGGGCCACCACGCATGGGTTTAAATTTTCCAGTACCAAAACTCACCAAATTACTTTCACTAGACGCTCTGTCATCTCCGATCATACTTTGTACCTCTATGGCTCCCGTATCCCTGAACGTGATAGTCAGGTTTCTAGGCCTTCTCTTTGACCGTAGGTTATCCTGGAAACCCCACATTGCCTCTCTAAAGGCAACTTGTCACAGCCGGCTGAACCTTTCTTAAGACCCTTGCTCCTCTTTCATGGGGAGCTGATCGTCGAACTCTCCTTCGCCTACATTCTGCCCTCATTTTATCGAAACTCGATTATGGTGACCAGATCTATTCAGCGGCCTCTCCTGCTACTCTCTCTAGCCTTAACCCCATCCATCACCAAGGATTACGTTTATGCCTTGGTGCTTTTCGCTCTTCCCTTGTTGAGAGCCTCTATGCAGAAGCTAATGTTCCATCCTTGTCTGATCGCCGTGATGCCCATTGCCTTCGCTACTATGTGCGCTCTCACGATCTCCACAATCCTTCCATTTATAGAATGGTCACTGATATAATTAGACATTATTTGTTTGCCGCCCCTGTTTGCTCCGTCCCTTCTCTCTTTTCCTACATTTGCTCTGTCTTCCCTTAAGTTACCGCCTTTATATGTTCATGTAGCATCTCACTTTTCCCTACCCTCCTGGGAAGTTCCAGCTGTTGGGATCTGTTCTTTCTCACTCCCTTGCTCGAAAGCCCAACTGCCTATGGTGGCTTCCCGCTCTCTTTTTCTTGACCACTTCCACTCTCATTCTCATGCCATCGCCGTGTACACAGATGGCTCTAAATCTTCTGACGGCGTTGGATTCGCAGCAGTGTTTCCGGACAGCATTGTGTGAGGGCATTTACTATCTTCGGCTAGCATTTTTACTGCTGAATTGTATGCCATTCTTTCAGCACTTATTCATATCGCATCTATGCCTGTATCATCATTTGTGATTGTCTCAGACTCCCTTAGTGCTCTACAGGCCATACGGAAATTTGATACACCTCACCCTCTAGTTCTCTGTATCCAACTTTGGCTACGCCGTATCTCTACCAAGCATAAAGATATTGTTTTTTGTTGGGTCCCTGGTCATGTTGACTTACAGGGCAATGAACAGGCAGACACTGCTACGCGGTCAGCAGTACATGACCTACCAATTTCATATAGAGGTGTTTCATTTCCGGACTATTTTGCTGTAATAGCTACCCACCTTCGCACCCGTTGGCAACAACGTTGGTCTGCTCTGCTCAATAACAAACTTTGTTCTATTAAACCGAGTATAGGTTACTGGCCGTCTTCTTGTCACCAGTGTCGAGGTTGGGAGACTACTCTCTCCCCGCCTTTGCATTGGCCATACCCGTCTTGCTCATGGACATCTCATGGAGAGGCGCCCTGCTCCTCTCTGTGTGCATTGTCAGGTTCCATTATCGGTCAGCCATATTCTGTTAGACTGCCCACTTTATCAACGAGCACGCAGAATTTACCTCCAACGTCGTCTCCGCTCTACTACACTCTTTACCTTCCCTTCTCGCTGATCCGGACTCTCTCATTGACTTTTTGACAACAACTGACTTACTCCACAAACTCTGATGATACCTTCAGCCCTTTCTACCTCAATCTCTTGTTACCCCCTACCCCCGCACTATCCCCTGCCCCGCTGTTTTCTGTAACCTACTAATCATCCCTCCCCCCTTCTGCCGCCCGATACCCTCGCTTCCTTCCCTACCCTGCAGCGCTGTATAAACCTTGTGGCTTAGCGCTTCTTTTTGCTTATAATAATAATAATTACTTTTAATCCTTGACAGACGGTGAAAAATTCCTCTAGGAAAAGATGGTGGACATAAGGGGAATTAACAGCAGTCTTTTAGTTGTCTTCAAGTTAGTTCCTGATCAGCCAGATTGTGCTGCATATGTTGTTCTGTGTTCGGCTGGCACGAACAGCCTGGTCAATCAGAATAACAACCATGATGTTTGGGATTTGGCTGCGGGGGCATTGACTCTTGAAATCGTTTCCAGGTAACTTCCAGGTATAGAAAGTGATGGCACTGAAACACATGAGCAGTACAACCACTGAGTATCTTTTGGTGAATGGCAGACCCTGGGATGTGGACCTCTGTACTGCTCCGTATCTTGATGAAAACAATAACACCAGTAGGGGCCCAGGGGATAGAGATATTTTTTCGGACTCATCAACACCTCCATAGGTAGACAAATTTCTTAGCTTTTCTGATAGATAATACCTTTGCATGTACACCATGCCAGTACATTAAAAAAGGAAGGTTCAACATACAAGGGAAGGCAAAATATTAGAAAACACATCAAATGAATTATGGAACACTGCTTGAAACCTTCAGCAAATAGAATAAAATAATATTCGAAGGCACTAAATACTCTCCCCTTAAAATTACAGGGTACTATCCAGTCTACAAGGTGCATTAGCTATTAAAATTGAAGCCACTTGGAAGAAGCATACTCAATTTATTTCACGGAGAAAGATATCTCACCATTTTAAAGATAAAACCAGCAGATTGGCACCTTCACACTCCAATAACAGTCACAGCCTTCTTCTGAGATAAAATAGTGTCATCAGTTAGAAATCAGTCAGGAATATTCTGTATAAAAGTGATCAGAGACACCTGCACCTACCAGTAGTCACATGAACCACGCCCTAGATACAGTAAACTATCAAAAAATTTGAAATCGAGCGGATGAGGCATTCTCAAGTTATAAACGAAACCTTTACCGGAAAAAATGTCAACCACTTTTAGGTGCCCTTTCAGGAATACTTAATATTGACTCCTACAGTACGTCTTTTTTCACTAGTCAACAGTAAGCCATGTGCATTCCATATGAAAACCAAAAATTACGCAACTCAGTGACGTTTAACCCGGTATTTATCTTATCTTGAGCAATACCGCCCCTTGGTGGATATTCCTAAAACTTTAAGGGAACGGTACGGGGGCACTGAGAAAGAAAACTTTTTTTTTTTTTTTTTAGAACTCGTGTTTTAACGTTAAATTAATTCGAAGAGGCATTAGCCTTCATTGTTCGTTCAAGGAAGGGAAGTGACAGCCAGGCTTAAAAGAGGAACAATTTTAGGAAGTTTAACAGGTCAGTAAAATACCAGTGTGTCGTTGGTGATCAAGAAATACCTGGTGACGCTTTAAGGTGATAAAATATCCATAGTAAATTGATGTTTATCGTCAAGAAGCTAGAGCTGCAAATCCTAAGTGTTCTTGATATAATTCAGTCATCTTAATATTCCATTATGTCAAGTGAAGCAATATTCTTTTCTAAACACCAGATTTTTTATTTTTACATGTAATAAAGTCGGAAACTGTGTGCGGCTACACAATTCTGAGAGTTACAAGGTGAAAAAATTCTGTCCTGTACGACTATACAATTGTTTATGATAGTTACATAATGACAAATGTTAAGAAGGTTTTAATGTCGCGTTCCAAGAAAATGAGACAGAAAGTGCATTGTGGAGGGTAGCGGGGGTCTACCTGGAGTATACTTGGAGAGGGTTTTGGGGGTCAACGCCCCCGCGGCCCGGTCTGTGACCAGGCCTCATGGTGGATCAGGGCCTGATTAACCAGGCTGTTATTGTTGGCCGCACGCAACACGACGTACGAACCACAGCCCGGCTGGTCAGGTACTGACTTTAGGTGCCTACCAGAGAATGTAGACAGTGTTGTCATCCAGGTAGACAGTGGCAAAAGTCGACAAGGAATAGGAGGACTGGTAGCAGAGAATCCTTTTTAATAACTTTTCGCCCAAGACGATAAAGCTCATCCTTGGGCGAAACGTTGTGTTCAAAAGGATCATCTGCTACCAGTGTCCTTTCCTTATCCGGTGTTGTTCACAGTGGTAATGTTGTCATCCAGAGTGGAAGTGTTTTCCACAGTGGCAGTGTTGTACACAATGGTAATGTTGTCCACAGTGGTAGTGTTGTCCACTGTGACAGCGTTGTCCACAGTGGTAGTGTTGTCTGCAGTGGTAGTGTTGTCTATAGTGGTAGTGTTGTCTATAGTGGTAGTGTTGTCTACAGTTGTAGTGTTGTCCACTGCAGTACTGAAACTGGTCAGAGTCTGCCCTCAACATTAAGTTCAGTTTTTATTAAGCATGGGTTATTAAGCCGGGAGAAATGTTTCAGGAAGGGAAGGAGAAAAGGTAAGGGAAAGAGGGAGGAAAGGACAAAATGGACATCAGGTACTGGAGTTTCCCAACATTCAGGTCCGGAGTGTTTTCCTACACACAAGATGACATTTCACCAGGACTTAAATTATCTAAACTTTCTTAGTGTTCTAATACACTATTTTTTTTATTTGTATGTCACCCATAACACATGGCTGACACACATGTATATATTTTTATCGCTAAGTGAGCAAAGGAAACAAGAATATGTAGAAACTTGCCCATACGTTTCTCTTTACCAGAGAATCGAAACAGAATCCTTGCGAATGCAAGTTGATTGCTTTCACCTCGAAGGAGGAGCTGAGGGAAAGAGGGTGGGAGGGGGGGGGACAAGATACACACTTAATGTGGCTGTATAAGCACTAAATGAGAATAGGCAGAAAGTGTAACGCGAGGCTGGGAAAGGAGAGGAAGTGATGTGTAATTTGGGGAAGAGGAGACGGAAGAAATAGTGAGGACGGGAGAAGTGTTGACCTGACTGATAGCTCAGCTTTTCTCTTCTATTTTTATTTTATCTGTATTCTCTTGGCGGACACAAGATTTAATGGCTTTGTTAAGGTGAGGTGTAATGAAGCAAATCTGTCCCTCGAGTCATACCTATGTTAAGGTGTGATAAATATTCGTTTTGAAAAGAGCAAGTTGTGAGAGCAAATATTTAACTGACACAATTGAATCCTTTTCAACTATGTCTTCTCTCAAGGTTTTTTCCCTCTTTTTCTTTACATTTTTTAATATTTTCCTTCACCTTAATTTAAAATTTCAACTTGTGGGAATATAGTCAGTATGGCATCATATGTTGTTCTGTCGGCTCCAGGCTGGGAGTGTTGTGGCCACTTCGTTCATAGACTTCCCTCTGAGGCGTGTGAGGGAACCCAATCCACTAATCTTGGAGATTTTTCATTTGGGTTATAAATTATTGTCTTGATTTTTTCTTTAACGGCGTCGGGAAGCGGGCTGTTGTACACGTTAATAATATAATAATATCTATTTCTACAGGTACATGTACAAGGTATACAGGCCTAGCTGACATCAATGACATGCAACTGTTATATAGAAAGCCGCTTGTTATGCTGAGCATTTCGGGCAAATTAGGTCAGTTTTGTCCCAGGATGCGACCCACACCAGTCGACTAACACCCAGGTACCCATTATTACTGATGGGTGGACAGGGACAACCGGTGTAAGAAAACACGCCCAATGTTTCCACCCCTTCGCCGGGAATCGAAACCGGACCCCTCACCGTGTGAAGCGAGAACTTTTACCACCAGGCCACAGGACACCAATTATTTTACTAAAACGAGATGACGTACTTGTCAGCATTGCTCTTTTCCTTAGCAGCCTTGAAGCTGCGGCTTAAACTTATTTGTGAAACTTATATATCTTCGACACGTTAATCGGTGTTTTATTTCTTACTACGAAGAGCTACTAGTCCTGTTCCCTTCAGTTATTCTAGATGCTAAATTTTTGGATATTTTTTTGTTAGTGCAATTAACGTGGGCTATTTATTGCTACATTTTATTATTAACGTTGGATGATTCGTCTATTGTATTTATTTGTTGTCTCTGAATGTTACAGGTCACAGCAATAGCTGTTCTAAATAATTATTATTTGTGGTTTAACAATGAACACTATAGAAAATAAAGCCACAATATCGTAATATCACAGTTCACAGATAATTTACATTGTGGATAAGAAACTTTAGACGACGTTTCACTCCATTATCAAGTCACAACAGAGGGATTTAAGTTTTCTAAAAGTAAAAACCTTGTTGCGCTCCATCTCCCTATTCATACTGATGTGGTTCTTGTTTTTATTCACCTTTGTGTGAGTTCTTACTTAGTCTCTTTCTACGATAATTGTTATTTAAAGTCATTGCTGTTGATATGGGATCTTCCCTGTTGTTGCTAACCTTCATATGAAATACTTCGAAAGACTCTACTTCCAATTATTGGTAAACTTTCTTCTCACTGGCATCAGTATGTGGAAAATGCCTTTGCTCTAGTTTCTTCCAACACTTTTTTGTCCTTAACAATCTAGTTTCATTTATTAAATTCAGTGCTGATTGGAAATAAACCCACTACTACCTTTTCTTGACGTTCATATCCACTGCTATGTGACAGGCTTTTTTTTTTTCACTCTATCGCTAGCCTGTGCAGTTACGTAGGTTAGCGCCATCTGTTGAGAGAAGTGCTGATGTCTTTCCCACCGCGCTTTCGCATCATCTATGATACTTTATACTTGACTCGAAATTTCCATTCTTTGCAGTTCATTCTCTCGCCTTGGCCATCCTCTCAATTTCGTAAACTTACTCTAAATAAACTTTGTTCTCTCCTAAACCTACTTTCCTTGCTAAAATTCTTGTATTCTGCTTTCTCCATTTCCATCCGTTCTTGCTTTTAGAATTTGACGCACTGGTGAAACTGGCTGTTTCCTTTCTGACAGACTTGAAGACAGGAGAAATGTCCGCCTTGCTAACACTAACAACGTTCCTTTTATCATGTTTGAAATTATAGCAACCCTATAAAGTGGTCTTCCGCGAAAACAATCTTTCCCCTAAATAACAAAAAAAAAAAAAGGCACAATACCGTGACTGGAACGATACACAAATAACCCGCACATAAAAGAGAGAAGCTTACGACGACGTTTCGGTCCGACTTGGACCATTGTCAATGGTCCAAGTCGGACCGAAACGTCGTCGTAAGCTTCTCTCTTTTATGTGCGGGTTATATGTGTATGAATCTTTTCCCTTTTATAGCCTTCATAGATTTCGTCTGTATAATCGTCCCCCCCCCCCATATTCACAACATTCGCAGAATGACTTAATCCAGGTTTGATGATGTTGATACCTGTCTGTCTCAGTACATTGTAAAATATTATCTTGAGAATATTGTAAGTTGACATTACACATTGGGCCCAAGACTGTTTAACAGCCTCCCACCAGCCATAAGGGGAATTAATTACCAATAGGCCCCTGGCTGCCTTCAAAAGGGAGCTGGACAGATACTTAGTCGGTGCCGGGTCAGCCGTTGGACTACATGCGGCCACCAGTAATAGCCTGGTTGATCAGGCCCTGATCCACCGGGAGGCCTGGTCATGGACCGGGCCGTGGGGGCGTTAAGCCCCGGGATACCCTCCAGGTAGACAGACTATTAGTCTTCTCACTCTTCTAATGACACCTTTACAGGGATTTTCTTCGCCTGACTTGTCTCATGACTTTCTCCTCACATACATTATTTGTGATCACTTTAAAGGACGTGTGATGGAAAAGAGCAATTACCAAGCTTCTGCTCCTTCTAATTGGTATTTAATGTATTTTCGATTAACTTACTACTTCTAATTACCTATTGACCTGTTTTCTGCTCTTTTCTTTACTTGACCTAACGCTCGACTTTTCTCTCACATTTACCATACCCATCTTCTAGTTTTCTCCCCATTCTCAGTTTTGACTCGATAATGGTCCAAGATTGTTTTGCGTGTTGTGAATCATATTCATTATTTAAGTTTATATATAATTAAATATCACTGTTCGGAAGTAGAACATGAATAGCAACACTTAGTATGATGTACAGTACATATAACAAGTTTTATATACCACGGTACACTGTAGTCTTTTATACCATTAAAGACACAGCCTCATCAATACGGCCACTTGATACTGGAGTTCCGCAGGGAAGTGTCCTAGGACCCCTGCTCTTCCTCATTTACATCAATGATCTTCCAAACATATCCCAACACCTGAAACCCATTCTCTTTGCTGACGACACGACTTACGTCATCTCCCACCCTAATCTTGCCACCCTCAACACCATTGTTAACGAGGAGCTGCTCAAAATATCGACTTGGATGACAGCCAATAAACTTACACTTAACACTGACAAAACTTACTATATTATGTTTGGTAGCAGAGCAGGTGTTGTGCAACTTAACATTAAGATCGACAACACACTAATTGCCAAACATAATGAGGGCAAATTCCTTGGCCAATACCTCGACAACAACCTAAATTTCAGCACCCATATCCAACACATAACAAAAAAGTATCCAAAAGGTGGGGATCCTCTCCAAGATACGATACTACGTGCCGCAAACTGCCCTTCTCACCCTTTAACATTCACTTATATATCCATACCTCACCTATGCTATCTGTGCTTGGGGTTCAACTGCAGCAACACACCTAAAGCCAATAATAACCCAACAAAAAGCAGCAGTAAGAATAATCACTAAATCCCATCCCTGGCAACCCCCCCCCCTCACTCTTCATAGATCTAAACTTACTCCCTGTTCAGTACATCCACACTTACTACTGTGCAGTCTGTATCTACAGGACCTTAAATTCCAATATCAACCTTGACCTAAAACGCTTTCTTGATAGTTGTGACAGGACCCACAGGCATAACACCAGACACAAACATCTCTATGACATTCCCCGTGTCCGACTAAACCTTTACAAAAATTCAATGTATTTCAAAGGACCTAAAATCTGGAACACCCTTCCTGAAAACTCTAGAACTGCAGACACATTCATCACTTTCAAAACTACAGTTAGAAAACATCTTATCTCCCTGATACACCCCGACAACTAACTTCATGATAACCACCTGGTGGTTCACAATTACACTCACTCACCCACTGACTATAAACACAGAAATACTAATCTTAATCTTAAAATAATGAATCCTAACTAGTCATAAGTTTGCCCATGATACTCCAATATAGATACCTTGTATTGTGCTAAAACAAAAGCATTGACATTGCTAAACTCACAAATTATAATGTAGTCACCTAGCCTTAATACCATAATCTGTAAGGATTTAATGTTAAGAATTAATCTAAGTCTGCCCGAAATGCCTAGCCATGCTAGGTCTCCTAGTGGCCCCCTCTGTAATTAGTATTTTATAACATGTAAACCACACAATATCCAAATCCTGTAAACCCCACATTGTAACCCTTATAGAGAATAAACTTGATTTGATTTGATTTGATTTGATATACCATGCTACACTGTAGTCTTGACTCTGTAAAACACTGTTCGAGAAACTCGAGCAAGTTCGGACTCAAGCTATGATATTAATTCTCAACTGCGGTCAGACTGCCAGTATTTGTAATTTGTGACAGTGGTTACATATATTATTTTTTCCACTAAATTAATAAGAGTAATATTGACACTACACAAATAACCCGCACATAGAAGAGAGGAGCTTAAGACGAAGTTTCAGTCCAGTCATGATATTGTGACTCTTTTTGTTATTTAATATTGACACTGTTTCTTTTAAGGCTAATAAAATTCCACTCCCTAACGAGCAGTATCAGGGAAAAGTGGGATACACATAACTACTAAAGCTCTAAATTATTATGGACTAAGAAAAAATTAATGTTTCCGTAATAGGAAAGACATCGTAGTTTGAAGTGAATGTTAAAGGCGATTAAACCCAACATGAGCAAGTGAGACATATCGCCGATTCTAATGGGTGAATACATAGCCATTAAGAATATTGAATCTCATGGGGGTCTCGAAAAGATATTCATCGATTGATTACTAGATCCTGAAAATGTTCAGCGCTTTTTGTAGTTAGAAAAGTAAGTCAGACATTTTGAAAAGTTTGTAAGTTCAGAATTAGTAATCATAAACTTCAGACTAAATTAGTTCCTCTTAAATTGGCTTTTGAAGTTTTAGACATAACAAGAGTAGACTTAGTTGTGTCTGTGAATTAAATATCAGCCTTATTCGGTCTAAACTCTAGAAATCTCACCAACAATATTGAAGACGAGATAGGAAATAATCTCAGAATATAAAAAAATGGAATATTCTAGGAAAGCTTAGGACGTGGATGCAATCTTATGATAACATTGCAGGGAATGAGAGAGCTGATAAGCTGGCAGGAACAGAAGCACAACAATGAAAGCAAAGACTACACGTTAGGCGATTCATTACACATGAAAAATCTTGAGGATAATTCATTGAGAAAACTACACCAGGAAACATTATTATTGTTTAGCATTATAGTAGATCTGCGGAAGATGAACCATTTGTTAATAATAGTGAAGATGAAAATACGAGTGGAGACGGTAGCAACTCCGAGAGGAAAAGCTATATGAAGTGTGTGTGGAGGGGAGATAAACACACAGTCAGCAATGTTTATGAGAGTCTACCTGTATATGAAAATAAGTTAAAAAGTGAAGCATGAGTTGCGGGTGCTGGTGGGAAATGTCGAGAATGGAGAGGTCAAGCAGTAGAAGGGAAGAGTCGCGGATGGTGAAGTTCAGTAATGGATGGGAGATGTCACAGGTGATAAAGTTCAGTGAAGTAAGGTATGGTTGGCGGGAGGTGGTGGGGTCAGGCGAGGTAAGCCATGGTTGGCGGGAGGTGGTGGGGTCAGGCGAGGTAAGCCATGGTTGGCGGCAGGTGGTGGGGTCAGGCGAGGTAAGCCATGGTTGGCGGGAGGTGGTGGGGTCAGGCGAGGTAAGCCATGGTAGGCGGCAGGTGGTGGGGTCAGGCGAGGTAAGCCATGGTTGGCGGCAGGTGGTGGGGTCAGGCGAGGTAAGCCATGGTTGGCGGCAGGTGGTGGGGTCAGGCGAGGTAAGCCATGGTTGGCGGCAGGTGGTGGGGTCAGGCGAGGTAAGCCATGGTTGGCGGGAGGTGGTGGGGTCAGGCGAGGTAAGCCATGGTTGGTGGCAGGTGGTGGGGTCAGGCGAGGTAAGCCATGGTTGGCGGCAGGTGGTGGGGTCAGGCGAGGTAAGCCATGGTTGGCGGGAGGTGGTGGGGTCAGGCGAGGTAAGCCATGGTTGGCGGGAGGTGGTGGGGTCAGGCGAGGTAAGCCATGGTTGGCGGGAGGTGGGGTCAGGCGAGGTAAGCCATGGTTGGCGGCAGGTGGTGGGGTCAGGCGAGGTAAGCCATGGTTGGCGGCAGGTGGTGGGGTCAGGCGAGGTAAGCCATGGTTGGCGGGAGGTGGTGGGGTCAGGCGAGGTAAGCCATGGTTGGCGGGAGGTGGTGGGGTCAGGCTAGGTAAGCCATGGTTGGCGGGAGGTGGTGGGGTCAGGCGAGATAAGCCATGATTGGCGGCAGGTGGTGGGGTCAGGCGAGGTAAGCCATGGTTGGCGGCAGGTGGTGGGGTCAGGCGAGGTAAGCCATGGTTGGCGGGAGGTGGTGGGGTCAGGCGAGGTAAGCCATGGTTGGCGGGAGGTGGTGGGGTCAGGCGAGGTAAGCCATGGTTGGCGGCAGGTGGTGGGGTCAGGCGAGGTAAGCCATGGTTGGCGGCAGGTGGTGGGGTCAGGCGAGGTAAGCCATGGCGGCAGGTGGTAGGGTCAGGCGAGGTAAGCCATGGTTGGCGGCAGGTGGTGGGGTCAGGCGAGGTAAGCCATGGTTGGCGGGAGGTGGTGGGGTCAGGCGAGGTAAGCCATGGTTGGCGGCAGGTGGTGGGGTCAGGCGAGGTAAGCCATGATTGGCGGCAGGTGGTAGGGTCAGGCGAGGTAAGCCATGGTTGGCGGCAGGTGTTGGGGTCAGGCGAGGTAAGCCATGGTTGGCGGCAGGTGGTAGGGTCAGGCGAGGTAAGCCATGGTTGGCGGCAGGTGTTGGGGTCAGGCGAGGTAAGCCATGGTTGGCGGCAGGTGGTAGGGTCAGGCGAGGTAAGCCATGGTTGGCGGCAGGTGGTGGGGTCAGGCGAGGTAAGCCATGGTTGGCGGGAGGTGGTGGGGTCAGGCGAGGTAAGCCATGGTTGGCGGCAGGTGGTGGGGTCGGGCGAGGTAAGCCATGGTTGGCGGCAGGTGGTGGGGTCAGGCGAGGTAAGCCATGGTTGGCGGGAGGTGGTGGGGTCAGGCGAGGTAAGCCATGGTTGGCGGGAGGTGGTGGGGTCAGGCGAGGTAAGCCATGGTTGGCGGGAGGTGGTGGGGTCAGGCGAGGTAAGCCATGGTTGGCGGCAGGTGGTGGGGTCAGGCGAGGTAAGCCATGGTTGGCGGCAGGTGGTGGGGTCAGGCGAGGTAAGCCATGGTTGGCGGCAGGTGGTGGGGTCAGGCGAGGTAAGCCATGGTTGGCGGGAGGTGGTGGGGTCAGGCGAGGTAAGCCATGGTTGGCGGGAGGTGGTGGGGTCAGGCTAGGTAAGCCATGGATGGCGGCAGGTGGTGGGGTCAGGCGAGGTAAGCCATGGTTGGCGGGAGGTGGTGGGGTCAGGCGAGGTAAGCCATGGTTGGCGGGAGGTGGTGGGGTCAGGCGAGGTAAGCCATGGTTGGCGGGAGGTGGTGGGGTCAGGCGAGGTAAGCCATGGTTGGCGGCAGGTGGTGGGGTCAGGCGAGGTAAGCCATGGTTGGCGGCAGGTGGTGGGGTCAGGCGAGGTAAGCCATGGTTGGCGGCAGGTGGTGGGGTCAGGCGAGGTAAGCCATGGTTGGCGGGAGGTGGTGGGGTCAGGCGAGGTAAGCCATGGTTGGCGGGAGGTGGTGGGGTCAGGCTAGGTAAGCCATGGTTGGCGGGAGGTGGTGGGGTCAGGCGAGATAAGCCATGGTTGGCGGCAGGTGGTGGGGTCAGGCGAGGTAAGCCATGGTTGGCGGCAGGTGGTGGGGTCAGGCGAGGTAAGCCATGGTTGGCGGGAGGTGGTGGGGTCAGGCGAGGTAAGCCATGGTTGGCGGCAGGTGGTGGGGTCAGGCGAGGTAAGCCATGGTTGGCGGCAGGTGGTGGGGTCAGGCGAGGTAAGCCATGGTTGGCGGCAGGTGGTGGGGTCAGGCGAGGTAAGCCATGGCGGCACGTGGTAGGGTCAGGCGAGGTAAGCCATGGTTGGCGGCAGGTGGTGGGGTCAGGCGAGGTAAGCCATGGTTGGCGGGAGGTGGTGGGGTCAGGCGAGTTAAGCCATGGTTGGCGGCAGGTGGTGGGGTCAGGAGAGGTAAGCCATGGTTGGCGGCAGGTGGTGGGGTCAGGAAAGGTAAGCCATGGTTGGCGGCAGGTGGTGGGGCCAGGAGAGGTAAGCCATGGTTGGCGGCAGGTGGTGGGGTCAGGCGAGGTAAGCCATGGTTGGCGGGAGGTGGTGGGGTCAGGCGAGGTAAGCCATGGTTGGCGGGAGGTGGTGGGGTCAGGCGAGGTAAGCCATGGTTGGCGGGAGGTGGGGTCAGGCGAGGTAAGCCATGGTTGGCGGCAGGTGGTGGGGTCAGGCGAGGTAAGCCATGGTTGGCGGCAGGTGGTGGGGTCAGGCGAGGTAAGCCATGGTTGGCGGGAGGTGGTGGGGTCAGGCGAGGTAAGCCATGGTTGGCGGGAGGTGGTGGGGTCAGGCTAGGTAAGCCATGGTTGGCGGGAGGTGGTGGGGTCAGGCGAGATAAGCCATGATTGGCGGCAGGTGGTGGGGTCAGGCGAGGTAAGCCATGGTTGGCGGCAGGTGGTGGGGTCAGGCGAGGTAAGCCATGGTTGGCGGGAGGTGGTGGGGTCAGGCGAGGTAAGCCATGGTTGGCGGGAGGTGGTGGGGTCAGGCGAGGTAAGCCATGGTTGGCGGCAGGTGGTGGGGTCAGGCGAGGTAAGCCATGGTTGGCGGCAGGTGGTGGGGTCAGGCGAGGTAAGCCATGGCGGCAGGTGGTAGGGTCAGGCGAGGTAAGCCATGGTTGGCGGCAGGTGGTGGGGTCAGGCGAGGTAAGCCATGGTTGGCGGGAGGTGGTGGGGTCAGGCGAGGTAAGCCATGGTTGGCGGCAGGTGGTGGGGTCAGGCGAGGTAAGCCATGATTGGCGGCAGGTGGTAGGGTCAGGCGAGGTAAGCCATGGTTGGCGGCAGGTGTTGGGGTCAGGCGAGGTAAGCCATGGTTGGCGGCAGGTGGTAGGGTCAGGCGAGGTAAGCCATGGTTGGCGGCAGGTGTTGGGGTCAGGCGAGGTAAGCCATGGTTGGCGGCAGGTGGTAGGGTCAGGCGAGGTAAGCCATGGTTGGCGGCAGGTGGTGGGGTCAGGCGAGGTAAGCCATGGTTGGCGGGAGGTGGTGGGGTCAGGCGAGGTAAGCCATGGTTGGCGGCAGGTGGTGGGGTCGGGCGAGGTAAGCCATGGTTGGCGGCAGGTGGTGGGGTCAGGCGAGGTAAGCCATGGTTGGCGGGAGGTGGTGGGGTCAGGCGAGGTAAGCCATGGTTGGCGGGAGGTGGTGGGGTCAGGCGAGGTAAGCCATGGTTGGCGGGAGGTGGTGGGGTCAGGCGAGGTAAGCCATGGTTGGCGGCAGGTGGTGGGGTCAGGCGAGGTAAGCCATGGTTGGCGGCAGGTGGTGGGGTCAGGCGAGGTAAGCCATGGTTGGCGGCAGGTGGTGGGGTCAGGCGAGGTAAGCCATGGTTGGCGGGAGGTGGTGGGGTCAGGCGAGGTAAGCCATGGTTGGCGGGAGGTGGTGGGGTCAGGCTAGGTAAGCCATGGATGGCGGCAGGTGGTGGGGTCAGGCGAGGTAAGCCATGGTTGGCGGGAGGTGGTGGGGTCAGGCGAGGTAAGCCATGGTTGGCGGGAGGTGGTGGGGTCAGGCGAGGTAAGCCATGGTTGGCGGGAGGTGGTGGGGTCAGGCGAGGTAAGCCATGGTTGGCGGCAGGTGGTGGGGTCAGGCGAGGTAAGCCATGGTTGGCGGCAGGTGGTGGGGTCAGGCGAGGTAAGCCATGGTTGGCGGCAGGTGGTGGGGTCAGGCGAGGTAAGCCATGGTTGGCGGGAGGTGGTGGGGTCAGGCGAGGTAAGCCATGGTTGGCGGGAGGTGGTGGGGTCAGGCTAGGTAAGCCATGGTTGGCGGGAGGTGGTGGGGTCAGGCGAGATAAGCCATGGTTGGCGGCAGGTGGTGGGGTCAGGCGAGGTAAGCCATGGTTGGCGGCAGGTGGTGGGGTCAGGCGAGGTAAGCCATGGTTGGCGGGAGGTGGTGGGGTCAGGCGAGGTAAGCCATGGTTGGCGGCAGGTGGTGGGGTCAGGCGAGGTAAGCCATGGTTGGCGGCAGGTGGTGGGGTCAGGCGAGGTAAGCCATGGTTGGCGGCAGGTGGTGGGGTCAGGCGAGGTAAGCCATGGCGGCACGTGGTAGGGTCAGGCGAGGTAAGCCATGGTTGGCGGCAGGTGGTGGGGTCAGGCGAGGTAAGCCATGGTTGGCGGGAGGTGGTGGGGTCAGGCGAGTTAAGCCATGGTTGGCGGCAGGTGGTGGGGTCAGGAGAGGTAAGCCATGGTTGGCGGCAGGTGGTGGGGTCAGGACAGGTAAGCCATGGTTGGCGGCAGGTGGTGGGGCCAGGAGAGGTAAGCCATGGTTGGCGGCAGGTGGTGGGGTCAGGAGAGGTAAGCCATGGTTGGCGGTAGGTAGTGGGGTCTGGAGAGGTAAGCCATGGTTGGCGGCAGGTGGTGGGGTCAGGAGAGGTAAGCCATGGTTGGCGGCAGGTGGTGGGGTCAGGAGAGGTAAGCCATGGTTGGCGGCAGGTGGTGGGGTCAGGAAAGGTAAGCCATGGTTGGCGGCAGGTGGTGGGGCCAGGAGAGGTAAGCCATGGTTGGCGGCAGGTGGTGGGGTCAGGAGAGGTAAGCCATGGTTGGCGGCAGGTGGTGGGGTCAGGAGAGGTAAGCCATGGTTGGCGGCAGGTGGTGGGGTCAGGAGAGGTAAGCCATGGTTGGCGGCAGGTAGTGGGGTCAGGAGAGGTAAGCCATGGTTGGCGGCAGGTGGTGGGGTCAGGAGAGGTAAGCCATGGTTGGCGGCAGGTGGTGGGGTCAGGAGAGGTAAGCCATGGTTGGCGGCAGGTGGTGGGGTCAGGAGAGGTAAGCCATGGTTGGCGGCAGGTAGTGGGGTCAGGAGAGGTAAGCCATGGTTGGCGGCAGGTGGTGGGGTCAGGAGAGGTAAGCCATGGTTGGCGGCAGGTGGTGGGGTCAGGAGAGGTAAGCCATGGCTGGCAGTAGGTAGTTGCATCACCAAGGGATGTTATGAGCCATGGCATGGTCATGTACGTGTGGTTGGATGACTCACGTGTTAAGTGTTTTGAGCGCACCAAACGTATCCATCTTTCTTAATCTTTGTGTGTATGACCTGTGAAACAAAATACAATGCAGGTTATGGAATTAATGAAGCCCTTGATGGACGAGGAATCTTTACAATAACGTGCGTCTTGCATACTGTCGGTCTACAGTTTTATTGTGGCTTCATGTTGTATGATGTTACTCCCTCACGTCCTGGGATGTTCCCACACGTCCTGGGATGTTCCCACACGTTCTGGGATGTTCCCACACGTCCTGTGATGTTACTCCCTCACGTCCTGTGATGTTCCCGCACGTCCTGTGATGTTACTTCCTCACGTCCTGTGATGTTCCCGCACGTCCTTTGATGTTCCCACACGTCCTGTGATGTTACTCCCTCACGTCCTATGATGTTACTTCCTCACGTCCTGTGATGTTGCTTCCTCACGTCCTGTGATGTTCCCACACGTCCTGTGATGTTACTCCCTCACGTTCTTCATAATATTTCTTGCAAGAGTGCAGTGAATTGTGTAGAATAACATAACCACGCACTGCAGATTAAACTAGTAGTATTTTAGACTCGTATGGATTTAGCGCTTTTTTAATACATTTCGGAGGTTATCAAACAAGACGGCGTATTGTTTTGTCCAGGGCAGAGAGAAAGTCGTTGTTGCAGTCACGGTCTTATGATTTATTCTTCATTAGGGCTGGGTTTGAAGCAAATGCTTGGATATCTTTGGGAAGAGGTTGGACAAGTGGGCGGGTGGGAATGGTTTGATTTTGAGCCAGTAGGCCTGCTGCAGTATTCCTTCATTCTTATTTTTTTATGCGTCATTTCTATACCACCGAGACTGAAATGTGAGAGTGCGTGACTTTCCGGTGTTTAAACCCGCAGTGACCACAAGGTTCCTGTAATGCTTCCGGAGATCACCACCCTGGCGGCCCGGTCCCACATCAGGGTTCCTGGTTGCTGGCCTGATCGTTCAAGCTCACTTCTAGCGCTGTTGTGATGTCAAAAGTTGTTATACTTGTGTAGTTAGTGACTCCAGTGTTGTGATGGGAGCGCACTAGTGATGGCTGTGACATTTCCTGGTGACTACGGCAACTAGCCAACAAGAGACAGGGTATGAAAGACAAGTAATGTAGATCAAGACTTTAACTTAAAGCTCAGTCATGCGCGAAACTCGTTTATGAAATCTGCTCAGAGCTTAATCCTGAGCGAAACGTCGTCAACAAAAAGCTCGTTGTGCATTACGTGTCTTTCCTAGCTTGCTGCGATACTGCCCTTGACAAAGCTGATCTGTCCATCAGCTTCACTGCGTTCGCGTCTGTCAGTGCCAATCCTCAGACACATCTGGGAGTAGTGAGTGAAGAAAGAGGAAGATAGAAGAGTGGGAAGAAAGGTGTAGGTAGATACACCAAAGGAAGGGGAAGGTATATGAAGAGGTTTTAAGGCGACTGTAAATTCAGGTTACTTGATTATCTTACTCAACCAGATATAAACCTTTTTTAACTTGCCATCAACATTCCACTCGGACCGACATCCCTCATCCCTTCCCCTTCCTCCTCCTCCTCTTCCTCTCCCTTGCTGTGAGGAGGTTTATAAATTTGTGTTTTGGCGTCTCACTATATTTAATAAGCCTACATTCAGGCCTATTGGTGTTTACAATGAAGGCTAGTTCTTGTGTTGTCTCTTGAGAAGCCAAACGTGGCGGCACTCAGAGATGAGAAGAGTGACAAAGGAAGAGGTAAATAAGGGCAGAGATGCAGGAAAGGGGAAAGTTAAGGCAGAAGAAAAAGAATGATCATAAGAGAATGTATAGTGGGGAAGGAGGTGAGAAAGTAGCGATGGGGGATAGGCAGTGGGGAATTACATGGTGATTGCACATAAGACGGAGCACGGAAAACGGAGGGTACAGAAGACAGAGGGCACGAAGACGGTAGCCACGGAAGTCAAAAAACGCAGGAACTGATCACACAAACTTTCAGTTACAACTTTTGTACAGAGTCCTGTACTCCTTAAGGAATTTGTTTTACATTTTCTCTCTCTCTCTCTCTCTCTCTCTCTCTCTCTCTCTCCCGCCCCATTCTTAGTTAATACATGTTTTAATTTCTTCAATTATCTATCCCTCTTTCATTTTCGGTCATCCCTTCTTCAATATTGTCTCCATTTTCCTCCTTCCATTCCGCAGTCTTTTCCTCCCTTTTATTTTTTCTCATTTCTTCTACCCCAGCTTCCTCTTTTCCCTCCGTCCCCACCTCTCTCCTCTCCCTGTCCTTGAATACCCGTGATCCAGGACATGGGCGGGGGCTGTGGTCTGGCTTTTTAAGAGTGTCCCACGAAGCTTGGCAGCTTTCCCTCTAAGGAGGTTCCTTGCTGCCGGTGAGGGGCTCTTCCTCCAGGCAGCTAGACTTATCCTCTCCTTCACTGAATCGAACATGAATGCATCCCCATTCCCCAGTTACTGTATGGCCCATGACGTTCAACAGCAGCCAGTGCTTGGCTGCTGTTGAATGTTGTTACTCTATCATGTTCCCTCATTCTACACTGTGGCGCTTTGCTGGTGAAGGTCTCTTGATCCAAGGAATTGGGGCTAATGGTCTCTTAGGCACTCTGTGCCCTCCTTTGGGTTTAGCGTTTCTCCATAAATATAATAATAATAAGGACATGTTTTCATTGTTGCATGGACCCCGATAGGTATGCCCAGCCTCCTCTAGCTCAATCCGCGATAGGTATCCACGTATCCATAAATATGCCCAGTAACATCTAACTCAATAATCCGCGATAGGTAACCTCGTATCCATACACCCAACCTTCTCTTACTCAGTGAAAAGTATTCCTATATCACATAGGCCTTTCTTGATCAACCTCAATGAACTTTATAGGATAACACTGTGATTCCTTTAGAGTGCGGCAGAAGTTTCTAATGCCTTTAAATATCAGCGTTTGTTATTATTATTATTACAATCAAAACTAAGAGGTAAAGTGGGATGTGCAAAAGATGAAATATGTGACGATCAGAGACCAGTGAGGGTTAAGAATATGTAAGAGACAGAGTAACAAGGATAGTGGGGAGCGCTAAAGAAAAAATATCAAAGCTAGTATACTAAGTCATTCTCAGGTTCTTAAAGGAAGAAGAAAAAAGCTGCCAAAAAAGGTCATGTCTCCCCAGCACGACCCTGGCGACTGTCAACGTCACGTCTGCTTCCTAATTTACCCAGCACGACCCTGGCTACTATGAACGTCACGTCTGCTTCCTAATTCCCCCAGCACGACCCTGGGTACTGTGAACGTCGCGTCTGCTTCCTAATTCCCCCAGCACGACCCTGGGTACTGTGAACGTTGCGTCTGCTTCCTAATTCCCTCGGCACGACCCTGGCTACTATGAACGTCGTATCTCCTCTCTGCTTTTCCCAGCACGACCCTTTTAGAACGTTGAGTTTGTGACCAGATAAACTATTTTTTTTCGCTGCAGTAACCCTGCCTTGGTATGTAGTAAACACTACCACTTCCTCTAAAAGTCACGTTCGGCTTACTACTGAAACGACCCAAGTTCGATTCCCAAGAGAGCCGAGACAAATGGGCAAGTCTCTCTACACCTACTGCCTCGGTTCGTCTAGCCGTAAATAGGTGCTTCAGAGGTAGTCGGCTGTCGTGGATCGCTTCCTGGAGAAGAAAAGCAAAGGACTCCCACGGAAATAAGCCACACTGGCTGGCTTACTTGGGTTATGTCAGGTGAATAGCCCTCCCATGTTTTTGACTCGGAATAATGTCTTCTTTGAGAGTCGCGAATAAATGAGATTAGCACATTTCCTTCCATAGAGGAGACGTTTAAATGAGGTTAACACATTTCCTCCTTTACAGGGCACGTTTATGTGAAGTAAACACATTTCCTCCTTTACAGGGCACGTTTATGTGAAGTAAACACATTTCTTCCTTTACAGGGCACGTTTATGTGAAGTAAACACATTTCCTCCTTTACAGGGCACGTTTATGTGAAGTAAACACATTTTCTCCTTTACAGGGCACGTTTATGTGAAGTAAACACATTTCCTCCTTTACAGGGCACGTTTATGTGAAGTAAACACATTTCCTCCTTTACAGGGCACGTTTATGTGAAGTAAACACATTTTCTCCTTTACAGGGCACGTTTATGTGAAGTAAACACATTTTCTCCTTTACAGGGCACGTTTATGTGAAGTAAACACATTTTCTCCTTTACAGGGCACGTTTATGTGAAGTAAACACATTTTCTCCTTTACAGGGCACGTTTATGTGAAGTAAACACATTTCCTCCTTTACAGGGCACGTTTATATGGGGTTAACACGTTTTCTCCTATTGGTGTTGCGTGTATAAAAAAACCTTCCTTTAAAAACACACGTAGCAGAGTCAGCCTTGTTATTATACTGCGTTTCGCCCTAAGAGGGTTTTACACATATGACTTGAGACTACATCAAGAAATATTTAGGGCGAAATATCTCTTCGAAGTCGCACTCTGTTACGTGTGTTCAACATTCCTAGTTTATCAACTACTCATTCGTTACATTTATTTCCGTTAAAGGCGAGCATTTAAGAGAGAACACGTTAAGGCTTCTTTTAAAGTACAACTCTGCAAGATAGGCACTTTCCTGCATGTAAGATAATCTCTTCGCCAGGGTAAGCACTTTCTCCTCACTATAATCGCCACAGTTTTATGGTCGATTACGCGTTTCTGATAATGCCGTAAAGCTATTGAAAGCTTAAGACCGCCGAGTAAGACGCTCACCGCCCATCCTAGCGCTGATATAGGGATGTCCTCACTGACTGACTTTAGTACTATGTGTATGTATGTAAGAGTCATATAGAATCGGGTATCAGCATATTCTGGATGTATCCTGTGCGGGGGGAAAATGACAGAGAAACATTGCTAGCTCTTCCTGCTGTGTTGATATATACGTTGAGTAAGGTAGCAGCACATCACTAATATATCCAGTTTTGCTGAATAAAATGTGTAAGGATTGTAGCGGAACAGTAATCATAGCTCGGGAAGATGTAGGAGACATGGAGCTTATATTCAGCAGGCAGACAGTGAGAGAGAGTGAGTTTTATGACCTCTCGGATCTCCTATAAGAGAAGGTGCAATATATTACTAGGGAAATTGTATAATCGCTCTCTGGCAGCTGCATACTGCTCTCACTAGTTGTGTATGTGTTCTCTCTCTCTTTACTCTCCTCTCTCCTCTGTCTGTCTGTCTGTCTGTCTGTCTGTCTCTCTCTCTCTCTCTCTCTCTCTCTCTCTCTCTCTCTCTCTCTCTCTCTCTCTCTCTCTTAGCCTTTTTATTGTTATGAGACTTACAAATATGGAACAGGATGAAGTTGGAGCCATCTGTGGGCCAGCAGTTTCATTTGATCATCTGAGTTTATTTCGTTGATATCATTATGCAGTACGAACATGTTCCAGACTCGAGTCATTTTGGGAATAAATGATCTTAGATATAGGGATGTTCTGGAGAAGGGTATAGTTAAGAGTGAAGTTGTTGCTTGTTATCCGTCTTGTTATGTAGAAGGGAGCCAAATGTGGTACTTTGACAACATTGGCCTTGCACATAATAGTAAGGCCGCCCACATCCCTCCTGTGTTGAAGGCTATGGTGAAATGACAGATCTATCCAGGTTGAGTCCAGGCGAGAGATGAGGCGTCTTGCTCTGTTCTCTATTCTGTCAAGAAGGTACCAACACTCTCCCAATGCTCCGGCATTACCATCATGGTGCCTACAGACCTTCATCGTTTATGTTTTCTCAGGAGCAAATGTTACCTGCCATCGGTTTACCCAGGTTAATATAGCTGTTGGCTGGTGATTGATGTACCTTAAAGCAACTGGCATTTTCTCCCTAGTATAATGTCAGAGTACAGTCATCTGCATATGCATGGAATTCTGGGATGAGATGAAGGTCATTGAAGTAGACATTTCATAACAATGTTCCAAGAATACTTCCCTGTGGAACACTTGTCCCCAGTAGGATGTCTTGCTGATTCTGTCCCATTGAGAACTACACTTAGAGATCTACCTTAAAGGTAATCACTGAGGAGCCATAGTGTAGAGCCTGCAATTCCCAGTGAATGCAGTTCTGCCAAGAGTCCCTGGTGCCATACTCGGCCGAAAGCGCAAGCAGTGTCCAGTGCTACTACACAACTGACATTGGATTCATCCAGTGACTGATGCCACTTAGTAGAGAGGTTTAACAACAGATCAGCAGCAGAGTAACGTTTTCTGAAGCCATATTGACTGTCACAAAGATGTGAGTGGTAGTCGAAAAGCTGTCATTTGCAGTGAGATTATTGTATCAAGGATCTTGTCAGTGATTGACAGGAGTGACACTGGTCTGTAGTTACTGATTTCCGCTCTGCTCTTCTTTTTGTGAACAGGGACTACATTTGCCTCTTTCCACAGAGAAGGCCATTTACTCTGTACTATGCAGTGCTGATAAATGCTAGTTAGAGGTGCTGCTGGCTGGTCTGCACATCTACTCAGTAATCTTTGGCTCGGCTTGTCTGGGCCCACAGCCTTCTGTTGGTCCGGCGATTTAAGAAGATACACCTCTTGCCTTATTGTCACCACTGACAGCTTTGACACGGTTCTTGCAGCTAGCTAAGGAGGGTACCTTGTTGAATCAGGAACTTACATCTTGGCAGTGTGTTCGGCTAAGAGGTCAGCTTTCTTCTGACTACTAGTAGAGATGGTCCCATCCTGTCGATTTAGAGGCGGAATAAGATCATCAGGCAAATAACCTTATCTGTACTTGACCAAGGACCACCAGGTTTTGGAGCTCACTCTGCCTGATGCCAGCTTTCTTCGTCAGCCTCCCATTTAGAGATGGCTCAGTTTTGAACTCACCCATATGCCTACAGGCTTGCCTGTGCAGGTTCCTGTTATAGGTAGTGGGATGTCTCTTATACCTTCTCCAAGCCTTGTACTTAGAAGTAGCAGCCTTTCTTCAAAGAAAATCGAACCAAGGCTGATCTGTAGGCTTCGTCACATACCGCCGGTGAGGGATCTGTTCTTGTTGGAGATTAAGGATGTCTAGTGAAGGCATTAACTTGGTTGTCAACATCATCTTAGAGAAGAGCATTCTCTCTCTCTCTCTCTCTCTCTCTCTCTCTCTCTCTCTCTCTCTCTCTCTCTCTCTCTCTCTCTCTCTCTCTCTCTCTCTCTCTCTCTCCTCCTTTCTCTCTCCTCCTCCTTTCTCTCTCTCTCTCTCTCTCTCTCCTCCTTTCTCTCTCCCCCTCTTTTCTCTCTGCCTTCCTTTCTCTCTCCCTCTCCTATCTCTCCCTCTCCTATCTTTCACCCCTACCTTTCTCTCTCTCTCTGACAGACACACTATCTCAGTGGCTGCCTCCTGCTAACGTCGACTGCTCAGTGGTAATGTTAGTTGCAGTAAGCACATCTTTAAGTTTTCGAAGTAGTGTGGTCTTCCCTCCCTGCCACCATTGTGGGCTCCCCTCCCTGCCACCAGTGTGGGCTCCCCTCCCTGCCACCAGTGTGGGCTCCCCTCCCTGCCACCAGTGTGGGCTCCCCTCCCTGCCACCAGTGTGGGCTCCCCTCCCTGCCACCAGTGTGGGCTCCCCTCCCTGCCACCAGTGTGGGCTCCCCTCCCTGCCACCAGTGTGGGCTCCCCTCCCTGCCACCAGTGTGGGCTCCCCTCCCTGCCACCAGTGTGGTCTTCCCTCCCTGCCACCAGTGTGGTCTTCCCTCCCTGCCACCATCGTGGACTCCCCTCCCTGCCACCAGTGTGGGCTCCCCTCCCTGCCACCAGTGTGGGCTACCCTCCCTGCCACCAGTGTGGTCTTCCCTCCCTGCCACCAGTGTGGTCTTCCCTCCCTGCCACCAGTGTGGTCTTCCCTCCCTGCCACCAGTGTGGGCTCCCCTCCCTGCCACCAGTGTGGTCTTCCCTCCCTGCCACCAGTGTGGACTCCCCTCCCTGCCACCAGTGTGGTCTTCCCTCCCTGCCACCAGTGTGGTCTACCCTCCCTGCCACCATCGTGGACTCCCCTCCCTGCCACCAGTGTGGGCTACCCTCCCTGCCACCAGTGTGGGCTACCCTCCCTGCCACCATTGTGGGCTCCCCTCCCTGCCACCATTGTGGGCTCCCCTCCCTGCCACCAGTGTGGGCTCCCCTCCCTGCCACCAGTGTGGGCTCCCCTCCCTGCCACCAGTGTGGTCTTCCCTCCCTCCCACCAGTGTGGTCTTCCCTCCCTGCCACCAGTGTGGTCTTCCCTCCCTGCCACCAGTGTGGGCTCCCCTCCCTGCCACCAGTGTGGGCTACCCTCCCTGCCACCAGATTGGGCTACCCTCCCTGCCACCAGTGTGGGCTTCTCGGCACTGTGACAAGCAGATTTCGATGCCAACTTCTCTGCATTCTCAGGCAGGCACCCCGTCCCACCCACCCACCCACCCACCCACCCACCCACAAATACCCGCTGACCAAGCACACAACACTCAACACAGCCACACTCACCTCCCCGTCACACCCTCAGCACCCAATCTCACCCATGAACCTCCTCGCTCCACCCATAACACCCAGTACCACCCATCAACCACCACGCTTCAACCATAACACCCAGCTCCACCCATCAAACTCCTCACTCCACCCATAACAGCCAGCACCACTCATAACACCCAGCTCCACCTATAACAGCCAACACCACCTATAACAGCCAGCACCACTCATCAACCTTCCTGCTGCCTCACGCCTCACACACCCTCTGTTATTTCTCGCTTCATTTGCATGATATTATGCAGGTTGTGTGTATTGCCTGTACACGAGTGAGCTGGTGCTGGATACAGAGGAACCTGAGCAGGAGCCTGATGAAGGGAACCTTAGCAGGCGCTGCATACTCAAGGGACCTAATGGGGAGCAGTGAATGCAATTGTCATATCTTGGGCAGTGATGTTGACCCTCATATCATCTTCGGCAGTGATATTATTCATAATACTGTGGGTAGTGATGCTAACTATCATTCTGCAGGGAGTTATAATACCCATAATACTGTGGGCAGTTATAATAACCATAATACTCTGGGTAGTGATAACTATCATATTGTAGGCAGTTGTAATACCCATAATACTGTGGGCAGTGGCTGTACCCATCATAGTTTTCACAAGTGCCGATGATGATCACCGAGATCAAAATATTCAGTATTTTTACAATGTAGTTCTGTCTACATGTAGGCTTTCCTAAAGTCGGTATCTCTCTCTCTCTCTCTCTCTCTCTCTCTCTCTCTCTCTCTCTCTCTCTCTCTCTCTCTCTCTCTCTCTCTCTCTCTCTCTCTCTCTCTCTCTCTCTCTCTCTCTCTCTCTCTCTCTCTCTCTCATACACACACACACTCACACTAATATATATATATATATATATATATATATATATATATATATATATATATATATATATATATACTATATATGTCGTGCCGAATAGGCAGAACTTGCGATCTTGGCTTAAATAGCAACGTTCATCTTGCCATATAGGACAAGCGAAAATTTGTGTATGCAATAATTTCGCCAAAATCATTTTGAACCTAGCGAAAAAAAAAATATTTCACTGTGTTTGTTTAGTATTAAATTATTGTAAACAAATCTAAAATATATTTAGTTGGGTTAGGCTAAAATAAATTGCTCTTGTTATAATAAGGTTAGGTAAGTTTTCTAAGTTCCTTTTGGTGCAAAATTAAAAATTTTTACATTAACATTAATCAAAAAAATATATCTTTAAACTTATAAGAGAAAATTTTAGAAAGGACTTAATTTTAAATAAGTTTTTGCTAATTGACCAGTTTTACATATTCGGCACGACATATTATATATATATCGTGACGAATATGTAAAACTGGTCAATTAGCAAGAACTCGTTTAAAATTAAGTCCTTTCTAAAATTTTCTCTTATACGTTTTAAGATATATTTTTTCATTAATGTTGATGTAAAAATTTATAATTTTGCACCGGTAACTTAGAAAACTTACCTAACCTTATTATAACACGCGCAATTTATTTTAGCCTAACCCAACTAAATATATTTTAGATTTGTTTACAATAATTTAATATTAAATAAACACAGTGAAATATATTTTTTTCGTTAGGTTCAGAATGATTTTGGCGAAGTTATTGCACACACAAATTTTCACTTGCCCTATATGGCAAGATGAGCGTTGCTATTTAAGCCAAGATCGCAAGTTCTGCCTATTCGGCACGACATATATACATGTCGTGCCGAATAGGTAAAATTGGTCAGTTAGCAAGAACTCATTTAAATTTAAGTCCCTTGTAAAAATTTTCTCTTGTACATTTAAATATATATTTTTTCATTTTTGTTAATATAAAAATTGATGATTTTGTACCAAAAGAACCTTAGAAAACTTACTTAACCTTATCATAACAAGCGCAATTTAATTTAGCCTAATCCAGCTAAATATATTTATATAAGTTTACAATAATAAACACAATGAAATATGTTTATTTTCGTTAGGTTCAAAGTGATTTTTGCGAAATTATTCATCGACACCATGCCCAGCCCTTCTAGAGCAGGGTAGGTGCCTGAGCCGGAGCTTGCAGCTCACAAGCCTGTCATTCCCATTAGGGCGGGGATGGCAGACCAGAGAGGCCTAGCTTGTGGCTGGGCCTGGGGACAGTTGGTCCCAAAGATGAGGAGGTACTTGTGCTTCCTCCCATGGGAGACTTAGGTCTCAGACACTCCCTAAAGAGGGAGCCAAGGCCGGGCCACCACTTGGGAAAGGCCCGGGCCGGGAGAATACCGGCGAATCTTTAATAATAATGATAATAAATGCGAAATTATTGCATACCCAAATTTTTACTTGACGCATTCGGCAAAAAGAGCGTTGCTATTTAAGCCTATATATATATATATATATATATATATATATATATATATATATATATATATATATATATATAAACTAAAAGATGAGGCAGTTAGGGTAAGATATAAACAGCTATTGGAGGATAGATGGGCTAATGAGAGCATAGGCAATGGGGTCGAAGAGGTATGGGGTAGGTTTAAAAATGTAGTGTTAGAGTGTTCAGCAGAAGTTTGTGGTTACAGGAAAGTGGGTGCAGGAGGGAAGAGGAGCGATTGGTGGAATGATGATGTAAAGAGAGTAGTAAGGGAGAAAAAGTTAGCATATGAGAAGTTTTTACAAAGTAGAAGTGATGCAAGGAGGGAAGAGTATATGGAGAAAAAGAGAGAGGTTAAGAGAGTGGTGAAGCAATGTAAAAAGAGAGCAAATGAGAGAGTGGGTGAGATGTTATCAACAAATTTTGTTGAAAATAAGAAAAAGTTTTGGAGTGAGATTAACAAGTTAAGAAAGCCTAGAGAACAAATGGATTTGTCAGTTAAAAATAGGAGAGGAGAGTTATTAAATGGAGAGTTAGAGGTATTGGGAAGATGGAAGGAATATTTTGAGGAATTGTTAAATGTTGATGAAGATAGGGAAGCTGTGATTTCGTGTATAGGGCAAGGAGGAATAACATCTTGTAGGAGTGAGGAAGAGCCAGTTGTGAGTGTGGGGGAAGTTCGTGAGGCAGTAGGTAAAATGAAAGGGGGTAAGGCAGCCGGGATTGATGGGATAAAGATAGAAATGTTAAAAGCAGGTGGGGATATAGTTTTGGAGTGGTTGGTGCAATTGTTTAATAAATGTATGGAAGAGGGTAAGGTACCTAGGGATTGGCAGAGAGCATGCATAGTTCCTTTGTATAAAGGCAAAGGGGATAAAAGAGAGTGCAAAAATTATAGGGGGATAAGTCTGTTGAGTGTACCTGGTAAAGTGTATGGTAGAGTTATAATTGAAAGAATTAAGAGTAAGACGGAGAATAGGATAGCAGATGAACAAGGAGGCTTTAGGAAAGGTAGGGGGTGTGTGGACCAGGTGTTTACAGTGAAACATATAAGTGAACAGTATTTAGATAAGGCTAAAGAGGTCTTTGTGGCATTTATGGATTTGGAAAAGGCGTATGACAGGGTGGATAGGGGGGCAATGTGGCAGATGTTGCAAGTGTATGGTGTAGGAGGTAGGTTACTGAAAGCAGTGAAGAGTTTTTACGAGGATAGTGAGGCTCAAGTTAGAGTATGTAGGAAAGAGGGAAATTATTTCCCAGTAAAAGTAGGCCTTACACAAGGATGTGTGATGTCACCGTGGTTGTTTAATATATTTATAGATGGGGTTGTAAGAGAAGTAAATGCGAGGGTCTTGGCAAGAGGCGTGGAGTTAAAAGATAAAGAATCACACATAAAGTGGGAGTTGTCACAGTTGCTCTTTGCTGATGACACTGTGCTCTTGGGAGATTCTGAAGAGAAGTTGCAAAGATTGGTGGATGAATTTGGTAGGGTGTGCAAAAGAAGAAAATTGAAAGTGAATACAGGAAAGAGTAAGGTTATGAGGATAACAAAAAGATTAGGTGATGAAAGATTGGATATCAGATTGGAGGGAGAGAGTATGGAGGAGGTGAATGTATTCAGATATTTGGGAGTGGACGTGTCAGCGGATGGGTCTATGAAAGATGAGGTGAATCATAGAATTGATGAGGGGAAAAGGGGTGAGTGGTGCACTTAGGAGTCTGTGGAGACAAAGAACTTTGTCCTTGGAGGCAAAGAGGGGAATGTATGAGAGTATAGTTTTACCAACGCTCTTATATGGGTGTGAAGCATGGGTGATGAATGTTGCAGCGAGGAGAAGGCTGGAGGCAGTGGAGATGTCATGTCTGAGAGCAATGTGTGGTGTGAATATGATGCAGAGAATTCGTAGTTTGGAAGTTAGGAGGGGGTGCGGGATTACCAAAACTGTTGTCCAGAGGGCTGAGGAAGGGTTGTTGAGGTGGTTCGGACATGTGGAGAGAATGGAGCGAAACAGAATAACTTCAAGAGTGTATCAGTCTGTAGTGGAAGGAAGGCGGGGTAGGGGTCGGCCTAGGAAAGGTTGGAGGGAGGGGGTAAATGAGGTTTTGTGTGCGAGGGGCTTGGACTTCCAGCAGGCATGCGTGAGCGTGTTTGATAGGAGTGAATGGAGACAAATGGTTTTTAATACTTGACGTGCTGTTGGAGTGTGAGCAAAGTAACATTTATGAAGGGGTTCAGGGATACCGGCAGGCCGGACTTGAGTCCTGGAGATGGGAAGTACAGTGCCTGCACTCTGAAGGAGGGGTGTTAATGTTGCAGTTTAAAAACTGTAGTGTAAAGCACCCTTCTGGCAAGACAGTGATGGAGTGAATGATGGTGAAAGTTTTTCTTTTTCGGGCCACCCTGCCTTGGTGGGAATCGGCCAGTGTGATAATAATAAAATAAAAAATATATATATATATATATATACATATATATATATACATATATATATAAATATCTCTGGCCGAAGGAGACTCGAACCTACGAACCTTGGAACAAGGTATGCAGTGCTTTACTATTCTCACCACACTGGACAATACTTTGGCGCCTAGCTCACGCTAGACGTTGATCCAAGGCAGCCAGATTTCAGGGAGAAGGCTTACATCTTTTCATCTCATCCCCTGCATGCATCGACCAACTAGAGATTTTAACAATGCAAGGAATTCGCAAGAGCAGGCCAGAGATCAGTGTTTGTGTATATTTCGCCTGCTCATGCGAATTCCTTGCATTGTTAAAATCTCTGTTCTCTGGAACGTGTAAGCATACTCACTAGCAAACACTTAAGACATTTTAATGAGGTGGAACATTTCGGTCCTCTAACGTTGTTCACTCTGGGAACGAAACGGTTCCAAGACCCATACGTTTCTTCATTTAAATATCCTAAGTATTGACTTGCGAGTCTTTACTCTGAGCTTGTTGGTATTATACATACAATTTTAATCATCTGGAAAGTGTTCCATTCTCCTCACGGCCTTCTAGCCTATTTTTTGAATTCAGCTTAATAATGGGGATATTTCCCCTTGTATATTTGTCACGAGTGGGAACGAATTTTCTATATAGTTAAATATTAATAACTAACTTTGAATTGCTCTGAGTGTTTCGTGAAGACCATTACTGCATTATGATCGTACATTATTCGCAGTAGTAGTATATTGATAATGTGAGTAGCGAAATGACAGTGATGTCAACAGATATCGAAAGACTGAATAACTCAGTGTTGACGGACCCGTGGTCGTGTACGGCCCGCATAGTCAGCAAATCATTTAAATTACTGGGAACTCTTTAAAGTCTTAATATATGCTCGCTAAGACATGATAATGGATACCTGTCTACTACTATAATAACCTACTGGAGTAAGTGATATGGGAAGAAGTGCCAAATAAAGCCAATGAACAGCGCGGGTGCCATTGGTTCAATCAGGGAACACTCTATTAACGTCCGTGGCCTCAGACTATTCAACATCTTAACAGAGAAATAAAAAAATGATTATAACTATGACCGTAATTTTTAAAGGGGTGGACCGGTAAGCCAGCGGAAGGCCTCGGTCAGATGACCAAAAGCTCAAATGGCGGGTCATCATCTGACTAAGACCCGCGTCAGGAAACACTTGTCCTGTTTCCTGACGAACCTTACCTAACGTAACCCTTACAAGAGAATATCAGGAACACTGCTGAGACAAGTCAACCAAACAAGTACGAGACGAGTCTGGCCCAAGGCCGGGCTCTGGAGTAGAAAAACTCTTGGAATTCATAAATGGTATATAACTAACATCTGTTAAATAATTAAAATAGACGGAAAAATGTTGTCGTTTCGTCACCCTTGTGTTAAAAATGGAAGTATTAGTGAACAGCAGTGATAGTGTTTAGTGAATAGCAGTGATAGTGTTTAATGAATAGTAGTGATGGTATTTAGTGAATAGCAGTGACAGTGTTTAGTGAATAGTATTGATAGTACTTAATGAATAGCAGTAAAATTATTTAGTGAATAACAGTAATAGTATTCAGTGAATAACAGTAATAGTATTCAGTGAATAACTGTAATAGTATTTAGTGAGTAACAGTGAAAGTGTTTAGTGAATAATAGTGAAAGTATTTAGTAAATAATATTAATAGTGTAAGTGAATAGTAGTGATAGTATCTAATAAATAACAGTGATAGTATTTAGTGAACAACAGTATAGTATTATGCAAGATGAGTTAATTTAGTGAATGAATTTTCGGCAAAGCAAGTATTGTATACCCATGGTATGGGATACTCATGGCATAGAATATCCATGGCATAGTATACGCATATGGAATACCCATGATGTGGTATTTCCATGACATGGTATGTCCATAGTAAGTATACCCATGGTACTGTATAACCACTGTATTGTATACCCATATTACGGTATATCCACGAAAGATTCGAACCTACACACACTGCATCAAAGAACGTAGTACCTTCTCAACTCAGCCAGATTCCAGATAAGTATGGCCGCCTAGCCGAAGCTAAGCGGTCACTCCATACCCCGGGACACCAGGCCAAGCATTTCAAAATTTCTTTCGTTGTTCACTGTATGTGGCAGACTTTGATGAAATAACCTATTACTGGCCTGGTGTCCCGGGGTATAGGAGTGACCGCTTAGCTTTGGCTAGGCGGCCATACTTATCTGGAATCTGGCTGAGTTGAGAAGGTACTACGTGTATATATATATATAATGTGCCGAATAGGTAAAACTGGTAAGTTAGAAAGAACTCGTTTAAAATTAAGTAGATTCTAAAATTTTCTCTTATATGTTTAAAGATATATTTTTCTCATTTATGTTAATGTAAAAATTAGTAATTTTGTACCAAAAGAACCTTAGAAAACTTACCAAGCCTTTTTTCGTTAGATTCAGAATGATTTTTGCTAAATTATTGCATACACAAATTTTCGCTGGCCTTATTCGGCAAGAAGAGCATTGCCACTTAAGCCAAAATCGCAAGTTTTACCTGTTCGGCACCACACACACACACTATTATATATATATATATATATATATATATATATATATATATATATATATATATATATATATATATATGAATATTTCCTTTGGTTTATATAAATTAGATCCATTTATAATTAATAGAATTTGGGAAGAATTTAATAATACATTGGACAAATAATAAATCTTAATTCTTGGGTAGAATAGTGAAGGACCTGTCTAGTTGGGCCAGCGGGCATGCTGCAGTTTTCTCTTTCTTACGAGTCTCGCGTCAGGCGTTGCTTTGCTGTGGGATGTGATGGTGAGGTGTGGTCTAGACCCTTTATATGCCTTCCTTTGATGCAGTACTTTTGTTGTTCCTTGATAATATGAGTAGTCACGAAAGCGCTTGGAATTTCATTATTCTTTGACAGTGGTTGCTTTGCATATTCTGAAAATCACCTGTTTACTGTGATCTTATTGCATATATATATATATATATATATATATATATATATATATATATATATATATATATATATATATATATATATATATTAATGTTGTTAGGTAAGACACACATGCAACAGTTAGGTATCTTTATTT